>NC_054387.1:112343176-112643176 GCF_017654675.1 Xenopus laevis | reverse complement strand
GACATCCACCGTGCTCACAGCTCCTGTAAATAGAGATGAGCAAACTGTGCCTATGCCTATACTGTAAGTACGTTTGTGTTCACACAAAACGCGTTAGGAGGATTGTCTGGTGTGTAAAGATGTTTTAATCACACCGCTGTCTGCTGTTTGAGTGTGCACTGCAAGGGAATAGTGTCCACTGTGTCTCCCAAGCTGCCGGTTCGGGGTGCTGCACCCGGACCAGGGACGTAGAGAGGTGAGTCACCTGTTAACATCAAATGCTTACTGAACGGTGTAGTTGAATTTTAAAAGAAAAATTTTGCTGAAAAATTGGCAAAATCATGGAAAAATGTGTGAAATAGCAAAATTTCACCACATATGGTCAATGGACATTTTTTTATTTTATACAGCTTTTTTATACACCATTTTTTCTGTGAATTTCATTTTATACAGCATAAAAAATATGGCCCTAAGCATTGTCTGGTCAGTTGGCAAGTTTTACTTTCACCTGCACTATTTTTCAGTGAGTTTGCCATTCTTCGTTGACCCATCTCTTTCCAGCTCTAGAGACACTAAGGGGCCGATTCACTAAGCTCGAGTGAAGGATTCGAATGAAAAATACTTCGAATTTCGAAGTATTTTTTGGGTACTTCGACCATCGAATGGGCTACTTCGACCTTCGACTACGACCTTCGACTTCGATTCGAACGTTTCGAACGAAAAATCGTTCGACTATTCGACCATTCGATAGTCGAAGTACTTTCCCTTTAAAAAAAACTTCGACCCCCTACTTCGGCAGATAAAACCTACCGAAGTCAATGTTAGCCTATGGGGAAGGTCCCCATAGGCTTGCTAAACTTTTTTTGATCGAAGGATTTTCCTTCGATCGTTGGATTAAAAATCCTTCAAATCATTCGATTCGAAGGATTTAATCGTTCGATCGAACGAAAAATCCTTCGATCGATCGAACGAACGTTTAGCGCTAAATCCTTCGACTTCGATATTCGAAGTCGAAGGATTTCAATTCGAGGGTCGAATTTCGAAGTATTTTTTACTTCGAATTTCGACCCTTAGTGAATCTGCCCCCATATGTTATGTGGTGTAAAAATGGTGAAATAATTTGCACACATCTCCAGGCATCACTGCCTGAACTTACTTAATGGGATCTGTCATGATTTGTATGATGTAGTTTTTATTTCTAAATTACACTGTTTACACTGCAAATAATTCACTCTACTATATAAAATTGAATTCCTGAACCAGCAAGTGTATGTTTTTTAGTTGTAATATTGGTGTGTAGGTGCATCTCAGGTCATTTTGCCTGGTCATGTGCTTTCAGAAAGAGCCAGCACTTTAGGATGGAACTGCTTTCTGGCAGGCTGTTGTTTCTCCTACTCAATGTAACTGAATGTTTCGCAGTGGGAAGTGGATTTTACTATTGAGTGCTATTCTTAGATCTACCAGGCAGCTGTTATCTTGTGTTAGGGAGCTGCTATCTGGTTACCTTCCCATTGTTCTGTTGTTAGGCTGCTGGGGGGGAAAGGGGAGGCGATATCACTCCAACTTGCAGTACAGCAGTAAAGAGTGACTAAAGTTTATCAGAGCACAAGTCAATTGACTCGTGGCAGCTTGGAAACTGACAATATGTCTAGCCCCATGTCAGGTTTCAAAATTAAATATCGAAAAATCTATTTGCTCATTTGAGAAACTGATTTCAGTGCAGAATTGGTGGAGCATCACTATTAACTGATGTGTTTTGAAACTGTTTTTTTCCCATGACATTATCCTTGTAAAAGGTCTGAAGCAGTGTAAAATAATGATGGAAAATCTGGTGTTCAATTGGTTGAGCATGGTGCTTCTCAGTCCTTTCTGACACCCATTTCAAATGGATCAAAGTCACATCTGTTGACACAGAGGAGCCCTGGATCTACCACCACTCCAGAACAGGTAGTGCATTAATAAGGGTAGAGTATCAATGGCTGCAGCTCACTTGTATCTAAAAAATCAGGCTTCATGTTGACACAATCTTGGATTTGATTTATGTCAAGGTGAGAGTGCAATAATATGAATATTGCCACATTGTCCAATATTGTCTCAGATCCAATACAGTTGTGTTCCCAAATGATCCTCCTGCATGATCCCCTGTAGTTGATCTTTAATAGGGAATTCAGAAACAGTAACGTTTCTCACCAATAGGGAAATTCGTGGTTTGCAAGTGCCACCTGGCCTTATATGCATATTATACTTAAATAATTTTAATACTTATTATATTGGGCTTTCCATAGACTTTTCTCATTATCGTCCAAATGCATTATTTTAAAAGGAAAATTGAAGGAAAATCCATACTTGGGTCGTTGAATTCAACCATTGTATACTGCCGCACTCCGCATGGAAATCTTGCCGTTGTTTGATCAAGTATCCAATTATTCACCAAACTTAACTGCTGGAGGTCATCATACATTGACCCTGTTGTGTCCACTAAATAAGTCAGGGATGATGTGACTGAAAGACAAAAAGGGAAACATACTCACAGTTTTTTATTTTTATAGAGGAATCACAACTTTTTCAAAGTTGTTAGTGTGTTAAGTTGTTAGTGATTTAAGAATATAATGGAAGAATATATTACAAAGACAAGCATTCACCTAGACTCTATGGTATTCCACTAACAACACTAGTTCAACAATGTTCCATTTACCACCATTCTTTGCAATCTATTGTTCAGCCAGTTCTCTATCCAAGTACAGATATCATGTTCCAGGGCAATATTCCTTAGTTTAACCTGTAACCTTCTGTGTGGTTATGTATCAAATGTTTTAGCAAAGTAGATCACATTCACTGCCATCCTAGTGTCTAGGTTTCTGCTCACCTTCTTGGAGAAGGTAATTAAATATGTCAGGAACCATCTCTGGTGCCAGTGGTGTAACTACAGGGGATGCAAAGGGTGTGATTGGATCAGGGCCCGCACCCCCTCTGGGCCCCCTGGCAGCTCGCACTCCACTGGAATCCGGCCATGAAATTGCGTACGGAGGGGGGCATGTCCCGCACCAGGGCCCACCCCCTCTAGTTACGTTTCTGTCTTATGCATCAAATAATTCTGGAATAAGCCTATATGATTGTGATTTTTTTTGATACAATACCAATATCATATCCCTTATGACCCTTTTCCAAAAGTTTTCCTACCACTGATGTCAAACTAACCGGCCTATAATTTTCAGGCAGAGAGAGGGATCAATTTCTGAATAATGGTGCCATATTACACCATGGTATCATTACCGACATCAAGGAATCCTGGAAAATAAAGCCAATCGCAGAGCTCTTTTAGAACCCTGGAATGAATACCATTCAGTCCTGAACCTTTATTTACTTTAACAGGTCCTAAGCCAACCAGTTGTTAGTCATTAAATTATTAGAAGTGGGCCTATTAAAAAGGAAATGATTGCAACGAAACTTGTTGAATATACATTATCCCTGTTGAATGAAGGGTACACATATTGTTCCATTTCTAGTCTCAATAGAAACCAATAAGCAGGTTGCATCTACGGTCTGCCCTTGGTATGCAAACATGGTATTGACTGCAATGAGTTACTGGACCTACAGCAACCTACATGACTTACATTACTTCATTTACAATTACTATTACATTACTGGTTTACATACGTAGTACAGTAGCAACACTTTCTATTAGGAAAGGGATACCACATGAATATATATCTGCAACATACCTTTCCATGGTTGTGTGGGGGAGAACTGAGTTATGAGAAAAAGTTTGTAAAGCCTGTCTCTTGCGGTTTATATGTTCTTTTTCTTTTCTTTTTCAATTGTTTTTATTGAGGTTTTAACATAGACATTCAGATATGTACCGTATATACTCGAGTATAAGCCGAGTTTTTCAGCACCCAAAATGTGCTGAAAAAGTCTGCCTCGGCTTATACTCGAGTCAGTACCAGACCAGACCCTGCAGACAAGCGAGCGATAAAGCCAATGCGCACCAGAGATATCCGCGGGCAGGTTCGGGTTCACTATTGGGGTCCGTGGCAGGTACTAAAATAGTGAATAGGACAATGTCTATGCAGTTTCCCTGCAGAACAACACACAGTACCTGGGATTGTGTTACGGCTGCTCCTGCAGGCAGCGCTCACAGACCAGCGCCTCTTCTCTCGCCACTGTCCGCAAACATGTCCGCCACAACTGCGACGTTCTCCGCCAGATCCTCCCGGACTCCGTATTAATCTTGCACAAGTTACCGGTACAAGTTACTCCCCGTCCGCTCTCGCTCAGCCTCTGCAACTCTCACGAGACTTTCAGTGGGCAAGATGGCAGTGGCCAGTAGAGAGTGCGGTACGGGTTACCACGGTAACATTGCAGTTTAGTAATAGAAGCTAGCCAGGGGTGATGATTAACCCCTTCCCTGCTAAGGTTGAGTGTGACTGCTCTGAAACAGGGTACGATGGAGACAGCAGTTCTTCTGAAGAAGGTATTTTGCCATACATTTATCACATACATTCTAAACAGTTTTATTATCACCATCCTATTGTTATATGGTACCTGAGAGCACTGGAACTGCCAGGCTGCTTTGAACCTCAAGTGATATTAGGTGATGCTTGACAGAGAGCTTTGCCACTTGGGTGATCCTGGCCCATTTGCTTGCTGCTGCCCCCCCCCCTCATCTTTTTGGCTCTGGAGGAGGTTGTGGGTTCCACGATGCTAGCCCAGAGAGGCACAATTGTGCTCTCTGAGCTAGAAGAGCCACATTTAGGGAAACTTAGCTGCTGCATTTCTCACCCTAGGCTTATACGCGAGTCAATAAGTTTTCCCAGTTTTTGTAGGTAAAATTAGGTACCTCGGCTTATACTCGGGTCGGCTTATACACGAGTATATAAGGTAACATAATTTCAAAACTGATGATTAGAACAGTCAATACATTGAATAAAACAAAAAAATATATATTAAAATTAAATGTTAAGAAGTTTAAAAATAACAAATAACAACAGAGCAAAGCAAAATCTAACTATATCACTATATTTGGGTTAAAATAATCATTCAAAGTATACATCAGTGGAATTTAGATGGATAATAAAGAGGAAGAAGCATGTAAGGTATTAAGGTTCAGTTTATAACTAGAATTGTATATACATTTCTGTATCTTGTCAATTATCTTATTATTCCTCATCTTTAGACCAAAAGCCCAGTTTTCAGAAGGGCTGCCTGGGTCATGACTGACTGCCCGTTTTTCCAAATAAGGAAAACCAGGCAGGATTCCTCTTGACATGGCGATCAGCCAATCGATGATTACCACACAATAGCCCCACCCATTGATGGCAGTCACCTGCCCACTATATCATCGCCTTCCTCCCCGACACCACAGGTCTACCCCTTGTACAGCCAGTGAAAGTTGGCAACCCTACCACTATATCAATATCTAATCACAAACTGGAGGCAAAGAGATCTCAGATATGTTAAAGGAATAGTGACACTTCTCAGGTTTTAGCATAATTGAATTCTTCATCAAAATATGCCTATATGTCCTTTAGACCATTTTCCTCAATGTGACCTCTTTCTATGTAAATTGGACATAGGTCACTTCACTTTTAAGCGAGTGTCGGACTCCGACACGTTCTTATGGGGCTTGTCAATCAGAGCTGCAAGGCCGGAAAGTTAAATGCTTAACTGACAGGAAGAATCCGGCAGCACAGTTAATGGCTTATACTACATTGGCCACTCAGGGTAAGGGCTTACAGCTTTCTTATTACAGTGCTGATGCTTTCTTTCATGTTCAGGTATGTGACTATACCATAACAAAACTCCGCTCCTCCACCACAATGCAAAACTCCTCCTCTGCACTGCAATGTGCTGCTCATTTTTTAAATGGTGTTTTTAACTTATTCTGCCTTACTTGATTATGTGTTGCCCTTGCCTGCCTGCCTGCCCTGCAAAAACAGAATGATCTGTGCCAGGACTACTTCCAAGATTAACCTTTTAACCCTGGAGTCGATCGTTAGTGCAGGAAAAGTCAAGCAGGCAGGAAAGTAATACTCATATATAACCTAGTAAGAGGGAATGAGTAAAAAGCCCAAGACAGGTTGCACTACCCCTGAGAGGGATCTACTTGTACTTTCCGAAAGTGTAAAGGTTTTTCACTGATTTCCGTGAATGTATTTGAAGATCTATACTGCCTGGTTGCTGTGAGACAGAACCTCTGCCATTTGTTCAATCAAAAAATTATTTGTTTGAAACAACCCACTGGACTGCTGTTACTTCCAACCTGGTTGATCTGTGCACAGGAGACATACAGGATCTATCTGATGGTAAGCTTAATGGGGTCAACACACACTGCTGGGAGTTGCCACAGCCCAAGGGTGTCCAGGATACACTGGCAGCAGGTTACACTACTTAAACACTATTCTCAGGCCCACCTGCAGGAACGCTACAGGTGGTTCACCTATAAATTAACTTTTCGTATGTTATGGAATAGCCAATTTTAAGAAACCTTTCAACTGGTCTTCATTTTTTTCTTTTTTATAGTTTTTTTAAATTATTTTTTAAATGATTTGCCTTTTTCTTCTGACTCTTTCCCGCTTTCAAATGGTTGCAATTGGTCTTCATTCTTTTATATTTTTATGTTTATTTGCTTTGATCTTTTGCCTCTTTCCAGCTTTCAAATGAGGGTCACTGACCCTATCTAAAAATCAAATGCTCTGTAAGGCTACAAATGTATTACTATTGCTACTTTTTATTACTCACCTTTCTGTTCAGGTCCTTTCCTATTCACATTCTAGTCTTTTATTCAAATTAATGCATGGTTACTAGGGTAGTTTAGACCCTAGCAACGAGATTGTTGAAATTGCCAGAGAGCTGCTGAATAGAAAGCTAAATAACTTAAAAACCACAAATAATAAAAAATGAAAACTAATTGCATATTGTCTCAGAATATCACTCTTTACATCATACTAAAAGTTAACTCAAAGGTGAACAGCCCTTTAAACCACAATCTAATATTTGCACCATTTACAGGCTAATTGAGCATTTACCCAACAATTGCATATGCAAATGACATTTTAACAGCACTTGAAGTTGAGCTTTATAGCTTTCTTGAAAATTGAAAATTTTAGCCACATGTTTCCGCCTAATGAACAAAGGGACATACTGTTGTGTTTGTTTTGACTTATTGGCCAAAATTAAGGTCAATGCAGAGCTGTGCTTAGTGGGAAATTAAGGGGAAAAAATGCTACATTGTGGCTGAACAACATGGAGATTTGTATCTGAAATGGCACTTTGTGCACTGTACTTGCAGTTGAACATACCCTGATGTCAGCAGAAAAATGGTAATAATAATTAAAGAACATTTATGGTACTTCAGCTTGGACACTTACCTGTTGTTGTGCACGTCTGGGCATGGGATCCATCAGATGCCAAGAATAAAATCAGAAACGTTAGCAAGGTATGCATTGTCCTTTTGACCCTGAAACAAAAAAAGAAGTTAATTATATGTTTCAAAGCAGCTTTCAGAAGCAGTGTTCTGCAGGTTAGTTAGCTGCCCCTTTTATACGGATATTTAAAGGAGGGGACAATGACGAGGTGTCTTTATGGCCTTCATAACTCAAATAAACCAAATTTGCTGTGCTTACATTTTCAAGTTAAGGTTATTAGATAATAAGTAATTTAGCTATAATGTGGCACAGAAGGAAGTAACTGGGGTTTTTTTTCATCTTAGCTATATCTTTTCTTCCTTTGGATTCTAAACTTTGTTAAAAAGTTACTAAAATACGTATCTTATGATTCTTTCTTTATACAACCGAAATATAGATCTGAAGGATATCCAATATCAGTTCGGCAGAATGTGTTCAACTGCTTTGAGCAATACTCATACAATGCAGACTTGCACACCTTTGCAGGTCAATTCTTATCCAAGGATTCTCATCCACTTTACTTATACTTTACAAATTAAGTTGAAACCATTCCAAAATATGAATAAAAGAATGGGGTCAATAGCTGGCTGAATTCTGACACTCATGTGTATTACATGTAGGCAGAAAGAATTTGGAAAATTATTTTTCACACTGGAATGAATTGTTAAACATTAAACATGGGGTAATGTTTTACTGAGCAGTAAGTATCATTGCAAATCTAATATTTAGATAAGGTATGTTCAATTAAAGTGAATTTTTGCATCTTAAGATACACAACCCCTTTTTTATACCTATAAGTCTCTGGCCAGCAATGGCCTCCTACAAAAAAAGGCTAATGTTTTAGATGTATAAATTAATTACTCATTCTCCACCAAGAGCCCCTTTCTAGTATGGGTTGAAAACGTATCTGGGGCAAGGCAAAAAATGGTGACATGCACTAGACAAAAGACTAGACAAATGTTCTGGTATTATACTCCAGATAAGCTTTGCCTAGACCAACCAGTTAAATGCTAAAGAAACTAAGTACAGTTTCCCAACACTAAACATGTCTGTCCTTTATCCCCATGTTTGTCTCCATTGTAATTTAATGAAGTAAAAAAAAATCATAATTATTATTTTATGATTTATATGTGAGATAAAGATAACAACAAGATGCCTGGCATGGTAAATGGGAATCAGAGTTCTCATTGGTCAGTTCTTTTGCATTTATAATGAAGTTTTTGATCAGCAAAATTCTTATTGGTGAATTTCCTGCATCTATAATTGTGTTTTTTCAGCAACTTCTATAGAAAACTAGGGGGCTCTGTGGGATGGCATTATGGCTGGGTTTACAACCCCTTTAAAATTGTGCTTGCTGGTTTCATTTCTGAGCAAGGGTAAAGTAAAGAGTAAACAAAAAGTGACATAAAAGGCAAACTGTTGCTAGGAGTTCTATTTAAAGTTTTTAAATGTTTTAAGCACACTTTAATATTTAGTATAAAGCAGGCAGTGTAGGACATTCATTGAGGGACCTTGATGTGGCATGTGAGCATGTGTATTTTGGCTATTATGTGGTACTAGCACCTAAATCGCGGTACAATGTTGTAAAATTTGTCCAGAATGTGCCAAATCTCAGATCAAGTACTTGCTATACATAGACAGAGTGACCACCTTCTCCACTGAAGAGCACTCATCCAAACCTGCAAGGACTTTGAGAGCACTTCAGGAGTCAACACCAGAAAGTCAGAGGCTATGATCAGTGGAACCTGACTTCTGGCTCAGTCCCTTTTTCCATTAAATCAGATTTCATTAAAACCATGGCAGTTTTCAAAGTTTTCAAACAACTTTGACACAGGTTTCATATCCCTAAGAAGGAGTTTTTTCTATATCTGCGTTTAAGACATTTTATGTAATCATACAATAAACCAATTGATTCCTGTCAACCCAATCCACGAATACCAAAAAATACAAAAGGTATATATCTATTGCTTATATGTTTTTTTATTGATTAATTTCCATCAACACGACAATGTATCAGTATGTAATGTTCAAAATTATTGTATAACAGGTATAACATTACCCATTGAGTTAACCAAAATAAAATACACATAATTAAACAAAAACAAAGAAAAAAGGATAGTAACATATATTGCATCTGTATGTCTCTCAAGGTAGTTACAGTTCATAATCAAAAGAAATAACACATAAATGGTGTATGAATTAGATTTTGACCTTAGACATCCAAAGTTGGTGAGCTTCCAAGATGGTTTTTTTCCTCCCAAAGCAACTCGGGACTACTTTTTCGTTGTTGTTCGTATCTCTTTGTACTTGCGTAATACTAGGGACATCTTATGGACATCTTATTTTTTTTCAAATTCTAGCAATCAAAATTCTGCCAGAATTTATTATTTGGAATGTCATAATTTTTAAATTCTTGCTTGGAAGTTTTCCATAAAAATTCAGCAACATAGCTTCTGGGGACTTTAGGATGAAGACCAATGTTATCTCTCTAATCAAAGATCTCAAATTATGCCAATATTTCTGTAAGTTCTCACATGTCCACCAAATATGGACAATGTCTCCTGCTGCATCTCCAACAGAAATTCGAAGTTCCAGAGTACATTTTTGATAACCTTAAAGGGGCTAAGTACCAATTATATAAGATTGTGTAATAGCCCTCTTGATGCATAGCACATCTAGTGAACTGTTGTGTTCTGGAGAGAGCCATTTGCCATTCCTTCATTGTATGGTCTTTGTTCCCATTTGATACGTGGTATTTTCTGTCCTTCCTTTGGATCTCCTAATAGGCCATAAATCTTCGCCAATCCTTTTTTTATTCTCAGGCCATCATGAAAGTAACTTTCAAAGCATGATAATGGTCTGAGTTTAGAATGAAGAAGTGTTGTTATATAATTTCGTATTAGCAAGTATTTGTGAGAGTCTTTTTTTCTAAGTATAGTTCTTTCTTAAGACACATGAAGGAATTTAATTTATCTTTAAATGATCTGCACAGTACAAATCTATTAGCTTTAATGGTGCTTTCCTAACTCATATTAACAGATCAATGTTTAATATTAGTTCCAAAACAGAAATAGGTGCCAGAGGAGAAGGAAACAGAGAACACATTTCTCTATTATCCCTCCAGATATTTCAACATATTATAGGATTAGATAAAGCAATAAAAATATCATCTGTGTATAAACCAAACCAATGATCTTTACAATCAATTTAAACACCAATAGTTTCTTAGAGGTTCTAATTTTTTAAGCATGTATTACTACTGTTAGGTTAAAAATTAATGGAGAAAGGGGCAACCCTGTCCAATTTCATTTGTAATGTCAACTTTTTGAGATAATAAACATTTATTTAGTATTCTATTTTTTTTGTCTGTGACATCATCCAGCCCAGTTACAGGCTGGAGAGCCATCCAATTGGCTGGGTGCCCCAGTCCATCCTTGGAAGAGGGGGAGTGCCTGACTTTGAAGCCAAATGTACAGGGTCTCTGACAGAGCTTATAAAGGGATCCCTGCTGCAGCAGCCAGAGAGATCCAGATCTGTGGAGTGTGACAGTGCTGCTTGAAAGGATTTTCCAGGGTGAAGGAAAAGGAAAGGGCTGTGTTTTGCTCAACTTGAAGACCTATCTGAGCATCAGGGAGAGCTAGTTTCTATCTCCTGCCTGTGGATACTTTGGCCGCTATGTGATTCCCCAGGCTGAGGACAGGCCTTGCTCTTGTACCTGCCGCATGGGATCGGCTACTACTTTCAAAGGGAAAGGTACCTTGGAGCAGGTAGCGCTACCTGGAGACATAAGAGCTCTTGGGGAAGGGACATTGAACTGACTGGATTTATTCTACTGGGACTGTGGCATTTAGAGACTGTGCCAGGAGTCCATAGTCCACACAGGTTCCCCAGAGTAAAGTGATATTGTGTGATTTGCATTTACATTTACTATACACAGTTTACATAATGTTTATATTTGTTTTATTGCAAACTGTGTGCGTTTTATTTTTCCTAGTGGAAATCCCCTAAAGTGGGTGCTTTAGTGTTCCCTAAATGGAGCCACTGCGCTGTAAATCTTAGTTCCTAGTACTTTTCATACGCAAAAGGGACTCAGGGCCCTGGATTGCCAAGGGTTAATTGCTATTTAACGGGACAGTAAACAAATTAGGGTTATAATACATTGAAGAGAATTTACGTTTCGTTGGGCCAGAGTAGCCACTGACAAATCTACAAAAATGCAGAAAGCTCTGAATTGTTCTGGTAATTCTCTGGTAATTGTTCTGGTAGTTCCTTTATATTGGAGAAATGCTATTGTACTAGAAATCTTGTGGTGCCATGGTTGGAGAATTATGGGATTTTGGTAGTCTGTGAGCCAGGTCTAGGGTTAGTAAATGGTCTGAGACCTGTGGAAATACTGCTAAGGTTATGACCTTGAGAAAGCAAATCAAATCTAGGCCTTTAATATCTTCAGAAATTCCTCTGAAATGCACATTGTATCTATGTGAGTGTTCCTCTAAATCAATGACTTTTTTCTGTAGTATATCTTCCTCTAGCTTAGTACAGATATTCACAACTTTGTTATGTGCAGAGACAGTACCCTCTGCCTTATTCTCTAAATATGCTATTCTCCTAGACCTCTTATCTCTGCCTTTATTTCTGGCAGGGTTTGTTTTAGGTTGCTTTGAAGTGTAATACATAGTACAGAGTATTTAACTGTTCTTTTAATTTGCCCTCCGTGACTGGCTGGTTATATTCACCATTTTGCTCTTCTATATTTAAAAAGACTGTTCATGTCTGTGAAGCAACTGCTGCTGTTATTGAAGCTGCAGTGCCATTTTTTGTGGGCTATGTGTGGGTCCCCTGTGTGGTGCTTTTGAGCACAGTTAGTTTTAATGTGGAGTAGGATTTTTTGGTTCTGCCCATAAAGCTGAAGACGTGCAAGCACTTCTCCATTGCCTCCCTTCGTTTCTTTACTGTTCGGAACGGGCTTACTTGCTTTTTAGGAGAGACTGGTGGGGAGCTTTCAAGGTTATGCGTCCATCTTGCATGGCACCAAATCAAACCCCCTCTGCTTATGATTATGATTGATAATAAAAGCTTCAGCTAGACCAAATCAATGGCAACGTTGAAGATTGATCTCTGACTTTTACAGAAAACCATTGGGTGACAACCCTCCAATGCCCAGTAAATCTACCAGCTGTATTGGCTGTGTGGAAATGTTGAGGAAGATCTTCTTAAAATGGTACCATTTCCCTATTAAAATGGCCCAAATTAGTTCTAATTACTCTCGTACATGTTGGAGAGGATGCTTAAATAAATCACATGTGGTGAAAATGTTCAACAATCATGTGCAAATGTGAAACAATCATGGATCACGGACTTCCAGCTTATCTCTACAATGTCTAAAATGCAGATTTGTCCATGCCCAACATTCGTTTTATTTAAAATTAGCATGGATGCTATTCCCAGACCCACCAGGATGGCGGTGTTACATATCCTATAAGCAGCAAGAACTCTAACAGCTTCCATCTGGAAATTTAAAAATATTCTCATGACTAAGCCTCATTAATATATAAGCTTTGGATGAGCAGATATTTAACTAATTTAATACAAACATCTTTAGGTTTCATAAGGACTTGGACTCTTGGCTAGCATTTGTGCAAATTGTGGACTACAACAATAACCCCCTTTTGTTCTAGCTTTGAATGAAGCTCTGTGATGAGACAGGTAAAAGTGAGACAGAAAATTGGCCTTTAGATGCTCAGAGATCTCACCATAGAAGGAAAGGTTCTGCAGAATGAGATTCCTCCCATCCTACAGTACATGGCTCAGACATGGTGCCTGCTAACTACCATCTGCAGAGCTATCATAAGGATAGTGTTTCACTTCATCTAGAACTCTCAGATGGACAGAGTCAGGCATGAAGTCATGTAAAAAAGCCCCACAAAGGTGGTAAGGACATACCCAATATAACACCACGCTGAGGGTTCCTAAGTATGCAATTGCATTTGAAAAATTTTATTTGTACAAGGAGCTCCATGTCTCAGTTTTTTCTTCTTTCCCTTTGGAGGAGTTTGGGATATGAAAAGTAGTACCCTTGCAACTAGGACACTCATTGGCAAAAACGAACTGGAGGGCACCAAATAGTGATGGGCGAATTTATTCGCCAGGCGCGAATTCGTGGCGAATTTGCACGTTTCGCCGCCAGCGAATAAATTTGCGGCAAAAATTCGTCGGCGTCAAAATTTTTTTTTCGAAAAAACGGACACCGGCGCAAGAAACGGGCGCCGGCATCAAAAACGGGTGCCGGCGTAGAAAACGAGACTCCGGCGCCGTTTCGCGAATTTCGCGCGAAATTCGTGAATTTTTCGGCGAAACGGCGCAAATTCGCCCATCACTAGCACCAAACAGAAGGTCCTGTCCACAATAAAGACTGTTTGGGAAAATGTGACTTTCAGCAGGATCACCAACAAGCACATGACATACAGTAGATGCGCCTTATTTTGGATTGCCCTTCTCCACAGGCCCTGGTAGATGCCATGGAACATGTACTCGGATATTGTGTGCCCAGGAACTTGTCCACCACTTTGTGCAAACTGTTTGTGTGTGCCTATACGCAAGGGACTATGCAGATGGTCTGACATCTCGTGATTTAAAGATTTAAAGTGGTTCTCCAGTTATTACCTATTTTTAGGAAAATATTCAGAGCTGTGCAGACTGATCTTCATCCTGCTTAGAAACTATTTCATCATAAAGCGCTTATGAAGAGGAGCACTCTTTCTATCTTCCCCAAACCTCCCCTCTGTGTGTGTGCGTTGCTTTAAATATAGATTTGGGCCTATGATCCACCTACAATTTCCACGTTTACCACTACCCCATCCACCTCCATTGTCCAAAGTGGCAGATTTATCAAAAATTAAACAGCGGAATCCAAAAGGATACTTAACAGTACAAGATTTTTCATTGTTCCATTGAGAGTCAGGAAAGTGTTTTAACAAACTGTCACATTTATTAAAGCAGATACAGCAAATGTGTCAGAAGAATTTCAGCAGAATGTGTTTCACTGCAGTGAGCACTTGACTACCCTGGCCTTCTTCCCTGTAAGCGCTAATGCCCCTTTAAATCTGCAATTCCTCATGCAAACGGAATGATTAATGATTTAAATAGTTATAATCTGTGCTTGAAAGATGAATTCTAGCACATAAAAAAATTAAATGTTCTCTGAAATGTTTTTGACCGAATGGTAACAATAATTATGTGCTAAGTAAAAATACAAAAATTTCATAAATCAATGCCCTTGTGTATTTGCTAAAAGTTTTCTCTACATAGCATGTTGTTTTGCCTATGCACCGTCTGTCCAAATTTGTGCTTGCACCATGTCCAGTTGGTCATACAGAGATCTATGCAGCCAGCTTCATGTCATGGTACATGTCAGTATATTCCCCTTGTGAGCAAGGAACGTCGTTGCAAAGCAAAACCTTTTTGGTTCAATAGAATTGCTTATGTTGAGGTGGGTAAGAAAATACATGCTTTTAAGGCTTTCAAGTTCAATTAATCATGCAAAAAAGCTATAAGACACAATTGATATGGAAAAGGACATTGCAGCAAGCAGTAAAAAGAATCCAAAATTATTTTTTAAATATGTTAATAGTAAAAAAATGAAGCAGAAAGGGGTGGGACCTTTAATTGTAGAGGGGTCAGCTGGTTAAAGAAAACAAAAAAGCGCAGATTCTGAACTCATATTTTTCATCTGTCTACACAAATGAGGAACCAGTGAATGAAGGTTTCCTTTTTAATAGTCCCAATTCTAGTAATACAACTAATGATGCATGGTTCACACATAGCAAATCATAATACTATGAGTGTATACTAGCATGGTTTTATGCATAATAGATCTTGCCAGACTAACTTAATTTCTTTTTATGAGAAGGTAAACAGGGACCTCGATTCTGGATGGCAGTGGATGTGATTTACTTAGACTTTGCTAAAGCATTTGATACAGTGCCACACAAAAGGTTACTGGTTAAATTAAGGAATGTTGGCCTGGAACATAGTATTTGTACCTGGATAGAGAACTGGCTAAAAGATAGACTACAAAGAGTGTAGGTAAATGGAACATTTTCTAATTGGACCAGTGTTGTTAGTGGAGTACCAGGTCCCTTGCTTTTCAACTTGTTTATTAATGACCTGGAGGTGGGCATTGAAAGTACTGTTTCTATTTTTGCAGATGATACTAAATTGTGCAGAACTATAGGTTCCATGCAGGATGCTGCCACTTTGCAGAGTGATTTGTCTAAACTGGAAAACTGGGCAGCAAACTGGAAAATGAGGTTCAATGTTGATAAATGCAGGTTATGCACTTTGGCAAAAAAAATATAAATGCAAGTTATACACTAAATGGCAGTGTGTTGGGAGTTTCCTTAAATGAGAAGGATCTAGGGGGTTTTGTAGATAACAAATTGTGGGCAGTGTCATTCTGTGGCTACTAAAGCAAATAAAGTTCTGCCTTGCATGTAAAAGGGCATTAACTCAAGGGATGAAAACATAATTATGCTTCTTTATAGGTCCCTGGTGAGGCCTCATCTGGAGTATGCAGTGCAGTTTTGGACTCCAGTCCTTAAGAGGAATATAAATGAGCTGGAGAAAGTGCAGAGAAGTGCAACTGGTTAGAGGGATGGAAGACTTAAATTATGATGGTAGGCTGTCATGGTTGCGGTTGCGATTGCGAGGGGACATGATTACACTTTATAATTATATTAGAAGACATTATAGACAAATAGCAGGGGACCTTTTTACCCATAAAGATGATCACTGTACTAGAGGCCACCCCTTTAGACTAGAAGAAAAGAACTTTCATTTGAAGCAACGTAGGGGGTTCTTCACAGTCAGGACAGTGAGGTTGTGGAATGCACTGCCGGGTGATGTTGTGATGCTGATTCAGTTAATGACTATAAGAATGGCTTGGATGATTTTTTGGACAGACATAATATCAAAGGCTATTGTGATACTAACCTCTATAGTTAGTATAGGTATGGGTATATATAATTTATATGTAAAATGTATGAAGGAGTGTGTGTATGGATGCTGGGTTTTCATTTGGAGGGCTTGAACTTGATGGACTTTGTCTTTTATTCAACCAGATTTAACTATATGTAACTATGTAACTATAGTGAATAAAGTACCCCCTCTTGTAAAATATGAGGATATTATAAATTACTGAGGAGTTCCATGATCATATAAAAACAAGGCTGAAGGGCGAGTGTTATTATACAGGTCATGGAACTCCTAGGTGACTTATAATATCCTCATATTTTGCAACAGGGGGTACTTTATTTATTATTTATTTATAATTCAGAAATTACATCACTAAGCTCCGATTATAACCAATGACACCAGTAAGCACCGTTTATAAGGATATAATTTACAGGATATTCATGGCTTTTGTAAATATATATTTATATATAGACAAATACAAGAAGTCCTCTGCACTCAACCCATTAACAATATATTAAAGACATTGAGACATTTTGTCCATTAAAGAGATACTGACACCAGAAAATAACCTTTTTTTTGTATTTGTCATAACTGTTTTTAAATGTTATTTATAATTTTGCCATAAAAGTATTTGTGTGATGCTTTTACATTACCTTTCTTACCCCCCATGTTCCTCTAGGAGGGGGCTGCAATATCAGTATTAAGGTGCCCATACACTGAGAGATCCGCTCGTTTGGCAATGTCGTCAAACGAGCGGATCTCCCTCCGATATGCCCACCTTGAGGTGGGCAATATCGGGCTGATCCGATAGTGGGCGCTAGGGCCCAACGATCGGATCCTAACGGTGCCTAAACGGGCGGTCGGATCGCGGGACCACATCAACGAATAGATGCGGCCGCGATCCGACGGGATTTTTTGTCCCATCCGATCGAGATCTGGCCGACTTTTGGCCAGATCTCGATCGGTGAAGCCCGTCGGGGGGGCCCATACACGGGCCAATAAGCTGCCGACACAGTCTGTCGGCAGCTTTTATCGGCCCGTGTATGGCCACCTTTAGAAACTTCAACTGACAAGCTGAGAAGGGACAGGCAGCTTGGCAAAACAGTCAGGTTTAGGAACTTCAAGTATCAATTACGTACAAAATCAGAACTATCAGCAAAAAATGATCAACGTGACCCATAGGCAACTTTTGATGTAGATTAATATTTTGAAGATAAATTTTTTAGTGTCAGTATCACTTTAAACTACCAAAAATGCCTTACCCTTTAAACAAAACAGGGATTGTTTGTCCATATATTGCAATATATTTAAGCTGGCCAACTACGTCACATTCATCCCTGGTCTGGCAATATTGCAATATATGGACAGACAATCCCTGTTTTGTTTAAAGAATAAGGCATTTTTAGTAGCTTAATGCACAAAATATCTCAATGTCTTAAATATATTGATAATGGGTTGAGTGCAGAGGATCTCTTGTATTTGTATGTATGAACTTTGTGTAAAACTACAGTACATTTTATGGACACATCAGATTAACCACTATAAGGTAAATTATAACCATAACAAGTCCAGAGGACGTGGTTTAAAGCTAGAATCAATTTGGTCCAAGAATATTGACCAAGTTTCAGTAAATATTATTTTTAGATGGGGTTCTGCTGATTTAATCCTTATTGCTTCTTGCCAACAAAGTTGATTTTAAAGGGATTGTATATCTGTTAATGAAGGAGTGGATTCAGCCAGCCAATTTAAGAACAATAATTTCTTAATAGCGGCTGTAAACAACAAAATTAAATCCCTCGAAATTCGACTGGGGAATAGAATTGAATAGGCAATTCTGGCGAATTTACGCGCTGGCGAATAGTCGAATTTGCGAATATTCGCCAGGCGAATAGGCGCTCGATTGAATATTCGCTCAAAGGATTTTCATTCGATCAAATGCCTTTTTATTCGATCAAAAACTTGGAAAACAAGCCTATGGGACTTTCCCATAGGCTTTTAAAGCAATTCGGTAGGTTTTAGGTGGCGAAGTAGGCAGTCGAAGTATTTTTAAAAGAGACAGTACTTCGACTATCGAATGGGCGAATAGTCGCAGCATTTTTGCGCTCGATCCAGTACTTCGACTATCGAATGGTGAATAGTCGCAGCGTTTTTGCACTCGATCTATTCGAATCATTCTACTCAGGCGAATTTACGCCAATTCGATAGTCGAGGAGCACAAACAACTACTCGAAATTCAAAGTTTTTTTACTTCGAATCCTTCACTCGAGCTTGGTGAATTGGCCCCTAGGTAATTGTTATAATTACTAATGGAATGTGAGAGTTGGGAAGGAGTTATTGCTGTTTGTAAATAACCCAGCCACTTTTCTTACAATTTTTTAAGAGAATACTTGCGCTTATTACCGGAAGACCGATGTTTTTGAGAAATGAGATCAATGCTCATTAAATCATGATTTTCAATAAAATCATGAATTCACTTTGCTAACCAGTGTTTCTGAAGAGCAAAAGTTTCTTTATTTTAGACTCCAATCAAAACACTCTTAATGAGCATGTACATGGAGCGTTTACTGAAATAGAATTCTTAATGAAATTTGACTGTAGGACTGGCCAGACCGGGGATGACTTTGACATAGTTGGCCAGCTTAAATATATTGCAATATATGGACAGACAATCCCTGTTTTGTTTAAAGGGGAAGGCACTTTTTAGTAGCAGTATGCACAAAATTTGTATATATATATACATGTAGAGTGGGAATTTTAATAGCAGGAGACTGATGTTAGTACCCTAGCCTTTCTCAAAGTAACCAAAGGCCTGGTTACGAGCCTGAAAATGTCAGTCTCCTGCTATTAAAATTCACAGCATTCACAAGTGCAACTCTTCCTCTACATCCATAGTTTCTGCAAGTTTGTTGCACTTTATGAAATGACAGAGACCTGCATATCTAAATACCAAATCAAATAATAGCAGAAAGCAATGTGCCCAAGTTCATCCTGTTGCTTTGTTTCTTGCTTGGTTGAATGTATTATTTATCACTAGGATGAGGAAGAGATTATTATCTCTGTTACACATGCTATATTTTTTTATATAAGGTGCTGAAGTTTCCCTGTGAGCAGGCATATATACAGGTATACGACTTGTTATTAGAAATCTCTGGACCTGGGGTTTTCCCTAAAGATTATTTTCTGTAATTTAAATCCTCATACCTTAAGCCTATACCAAAATTATGTAAACATTGAATAAACCCAATATGCTGTTTTTTCTTCTTGGATTAATTATATTTTAGTTTGGATCAAGTACAATGTACTGTTTTATTACTACAGAGAAAAAGGATATTATTTTTTAAAAATTGGATTATTTGGATAAAATGGGGTCTATGGGAGATGGCCTTTCGATAATTCAGAGCTTTCTGAATAACAGGTTTCTGGATAATGGACCCATACCTGTACTACCAATCCAACTGATTTTAACTAGTTTATACTATCAAGAATTTATTTAAATGTAACATGTTCTCAAAAAATGCTACTTTATAGAGAAAACCAACCTTTTCAGTGTCTTCCCAGATTAAGCCTTACAGTTAAGGCTTTCCTGGGTCTTTTCTGTACCACTATTCCAGTTCTCTATTGACTAATGCTCTCCATATGCATATATAGTATAATGTACATGTGATGGCACCAGATTTATTTAGCGAAGATTTATAGTGGTCAACTAATCTTGTGTGCCAGTCAGGGCCGTGCCGCACAGGCACCCTTGGCAAAGCAGTGAGGAAAGGCGATCATGTGCGCATGCACAAACGCACTTTTGGATGCATGCGCAGGAGCGAAAGAAGACGCAAAAAGCACCGCGAGACAGGTAGAGAGGGCCCGGACTGGGGGTAGGCATCAGAGGAGGTACGTGCCTGGCGCCCCCCTACTCTGCATTCACCTTGGCCCGGCCCTGGTGCCAGTTCCCTTAAATTTCAGATACTATTTTAGTAGAAATACTGGGTGTCGTGATTGAATAACTGTGTTTGCTGCATGGGGCATATGAATAATTTCTTATTTAAGGTCTATTGAACTGCTGTTGGCTGTAGGCTGTTTTCAAACCTGGTTTGAATGTATGATGGCTCCTTCATTGTTACATATAAAATATGAATTTTGATCTACTTGTGGCTATCTTAAGAGAGCACAAATCTTCCTCTGTCCTGCCTTATTACCATGTTTGAGGCCTGCACACACATCTCATTTGTGAAGGTTCCCATCTTTGGAACTATGAAATGAACCAGTGACTCAGAAAAGTTGTGTTGTTTGAGCAGTTGGGTGCAACGAATCTTTCTTGGAAAATAGGGTACTAATGCCACTACTAACTCCAGAAGTAGCACAATCTGAATTTTGATCATTTGCACCACATAGAATGACAAATAATAGGAGCAAAACTGCAACCATATCTGTGCTTCGAGTGCAAGTTGTGGTGAATACATTTTCAAAAATCTGATATTGTGGCTAAAAACATGGCACTTAGTACTGTGCACTGCATTTGTAAATGACCTGTATAATGTAGCAATCAGCTACATTAATCAAGGAATATGCATAAACCATAGTTGGCAGCAATAAGAGCACCATTCATTAAATAGGACTAAGGTAGATGGGCTTGAACCTAGCTTTAGCTGGTAAACTAATCACGTTGGAAGGCGACAATCTCAGCAATGTTGAAATCCTCTAATTACAGATTTTCCTTTTGTAACAATGGGCTGCTGAGTAGTGCTCCGATACAATACCATGAAATGGTTCATTGGTCAGAATGTCAGGCATGTGATTTACTTAACACAAGTCAGCCAACTGATTCAGCCCTCTATTAAAACTCTGGAACTGCTGCCACATCCAAGATGGCAGTAATTCCAGGTTTCTGCTTCCTATCGTACATCAGCATTAGTATTTCATCAACAGACAATGAGGATACATGAATTCACACCTTGCAGTACAATTTAGAAGCAAGGTTTTACTATGAAGATGTGTGCTCCAGTCATCTTGAAAGTATTACTCACTATAATTGGTCAAGGGACAAGAAATTCAGCATTCAAAATCCTAGCAACCCTTGGAAAATCCAGATGTTCTGGTTGATCATCCGTGTTTTGATTTATGGTTCTATTAGTCTCTTGGAAACAATTTACATACAACACCTTCAATTTGCTTTGCATATAAGCAAAACTTTATTACAGATAAGGTTTGTAAGAAAGTAAGATATACATCACCATTTGAGAAAAACGAAGCAAGCATCATCATTTCCACCAAGCCAATGGGAGATCCCGATTCAGTTGGCAGAGATGTCTCAAGCGGTGCAAAAGGGCATGGACGGTACACATTTACGCTGCAGGAGAGATCTCAGCCAATAAAATTGGGATTCCCATTTTTAGATGCTCTAATAAACAACAAGCTCATACAACTACTTGGTCAACAAGAGATGACTAGGTTTCCAACAAGCACATCCAAAGCAGAAACCTTATTGGTTATAAGCATTTGAGTTCATATTCTGCCCCCAGCTACAATAAAGGAACTTGATTAGTCATACTATAAATATATTAGGAACTAATATGAGTCATAAACATATTAAATCATTGAGTAATTGAGTTCAATATTTCCTTTCCTACAAAGCTGTCTTATACAAGATAGTGGGTTTAAGAGTTCTTTCTTACAAAGGGGCCTTATACAGACATTTCTATCAAACTATTACCCTGAGCCACCATTAAAGGGCATGTAAAGGCAAACAAATACAACCCCATGTTTACTTTCTTTAATGAAAATGAAACCTATCTCCAATATACTTTAATTAAAAAATATGTACCGTTTTTATAAGAAACCTGACTGTATGCAGTGAAATTCTCCCTTCATTTACTGCTGTGGATAGGAATTGTCAGATGGTCCCTAACTGCTGAGCAGGGAAACAATCATACTTATGAACAGCAGGGGGAGCCCCTGCCTTACTTCCTAGCCATGCAGAACTCAATCAGCTTTGTTTATGATGATCCCTAAGCAGCCCAAACCACACTGAGCATGTGCACAGTCTTAGTCTTGCAAAGATGTTTACCAATATTACAAGATGGTGACCCCCTGTAGCCAACTTTGAAAGCATAAATTATTTGTTTGATTAGGTTTGTGGTGCAGTAAGTTCATGTTTATATTTAGTATACAAAATACAGCATTTCTATTTTTATTCTATTTTAGACTTTACATGCCCTTTAATAAAACTTCTCTCGTTACAATCATCAATGAGGGAAAAGCATTGCACCTCATTTTGGATTGCCCATCTCCTCAGGTCCTGCTAGATGCCATGGAATATGAACTCAGAGATTGAACGTGTGTACCACTCAGAACAGATTGGGCAGAAGGTGCCTCCTACAGTAAGAGATTAATATAAAATATAATTATCTTTTTTCTGATCATGTACTTTAACCAGTTTAGTGCCACAGCGTGTACCACCCACAACCTGTAACTGGGAGGCTTTAACAGCCTCATACTGTCAATACTATATTTCTGCTCTGTTCCCACCTCCTGGACAATTACCAGAACATAAGCTGTCCAAAGGGCCAAGGGCAGAAGCAGACACATGGGAGCAGATTCCTTAAAGGGCTAAGTGACTAACGCTAGCGAAAATTGGCCAACGTGACATCATTTCTGAACTTGGCCGATTTCCAACCGGGCGTAGGTGTCACTTCGCTAGTGAAGGAGATAGATGCTAGCGTTGCTTTGCACTCTAACGTCAGGCGAATTTTCGCTTTGGCGAACGGACTTAACTCCTTAAATTCACCAAGATGTGGATTTTACTGAACGTTACCTCATTCGCCAGACTTGCCTCCGACAGCTCAGACCAGGTGATGGAATGCAATGGAGTGCATAGGACTTCCTCAATTTTTAGTGCAAAACGTTTCTAAGCCCCAAAAAACTAGTGATAGCCTTCAAAGGTCTGTAAATTTTTTTGGGGGTAACCGGGTTCCCCCCTCCATTTTCTAACATATGGAACATAAACTATACAGTGGGCTCATGTGTAGGGCAATATATTGACTCTATTTTATTGATTAAGGTTCCCTGGACTTGTGTAATGTAATGTATTTGCAGCAACATATATGTCCATGTAACTTTATCATTTCCCGCCGTATGCAAATTAGGCAATGCTAGCGCATCTTAGCTTTGATTGCCGAAGTAATGCTAGCGAAAATTCGCCAGCGTTCGGTGCCCTGGACGCAACTTTGCACTTTAGGGAATTAGTTTTGTCCTAGCGAATTTACACCTGGTGAAGTGTTGCGATGTCACACGGTGACCAATTTTCTACTGCTGTCTTTAAAACCACAGCACCCCCTCCCCTTGTGTGCTGCCCCTGCCATCTTTCATGGGATCCCTGTTGTGGTCTTGTTATAGTCCTCCTCTGAACTACCTGCCCCTAGGTACTGTGACCTGTTGCACACTCACGGTACACCTAATACATAGTTGGCTAGTGTATACATCCAAACACAATCTCTAAAACTTTCCTTTACTGTCTTCATTGTTGTCTGCTATAAAAAATATTATTTTATTGCCCACATTGACTAGTCTGAGGTTTGATTATACTTTACTTATATATATATATATATATATATATATACTTATTTTATTGCGTTTTTAGTGTTTGTTTTTGCGTTCAACATTGTGTTTATTGCATATTATTGCCCATAATGTTGAACTTTGAGACCCATCATGGTACTGGGGTTTTGACCACTCAACTGACTTGTGATTTTATTTCCTTGAGGGATTTTATTGAAGTTCTGCATTTCTCCTGATTGCTTACATTTGCCACCTAATCCATCGACTATAAATTCCCAACCCAACCAATAAAAAATATTAAAGGAAAATAGACCATTGGGGAATAGCAGCTAGAACAGAATGCCCTGCTGCTGGAGAGGAATATAGACACTCATTAGGTGCATGGCACAGAGAAGGAAAACAGATGCCATTTCTGTCCTGACATGATAACCATGCTGTAAAGTGCAGGGCTTACTCACAAAATTAGCAGCCCGAACATATAATATACGTATAGTATTAATTTAGGGACCTTCATACTAATGCATATAGATCAACTATAACTCTCCACTTTCACAAGTGTGGCTATCAGGACATCCCACACAATACTCATATGTCAAGTGCATATAGACCTCAAAAGCATGTCCTCACATTTTTCACATGACCATAAAACCATAAAACCATAGAGACTGTAACAAAACTTTCTGCAATGTGTCAGTGAACTTTTGCAGCTTTTCTGTTGCCTGTGCTATTATTAGTGTGCAGTGTTACTGATTTCAATCATCTGTGATGCAATTATCTGTAGTTAGCTCTGAAAACGAAATTAACTCTAAAAGTGCTCAAGCAAGAACTGACCCTCCGTATGGTAGAGAGATGATACCTTTCTTCTCAAACTATATTATTATTATTACTCTATGGGGCAGCTTTATCAAGGGATTATTAAAAGGGATGTAAACCCAGCCTTAAAGGGAAAGTAAAGTCTATAATAGAAGAATGCTAGAAATGCTGTATTTTGTATACTAAATATAAACATGAACTTACTGCACCACAAGCCTAATCAAACAAATAATTTATGCTTTCAAAGTTGGCCACAGAGGGTCACCATCTTGTAACTTTGTTAAACATCTTTGCAAGACCAAGACTGTGCACATGCTCAGTGTGATCTGGGCTGCTTATGGATCGTCATAAATTACTAAAACAGCACAAGTCAATTAATATCAGCCAGAAGCCAATACAGCAAGACTGATTAATAATCAGAATAGGCAGGCTGCACCGAGTCCTGTGTTGTCATGTAATCTAATGTGGATTTTATCGTTTTTGTATTGTTTAATGCAAACTTTCTCCAACTCTGCAGAACCAGTGGCTGCAGCAAAATAATCCTCCAAATTGAGTCCCAGTTTAAATCTGGCTCCATGATCTTTGTCCCTGCAGCAGGAGTTGGAAACAGTAAAGGGGATGTAAAGGCAAAAGTAAAATCCAATACAAATCTTTACACAGTTGCCGACTGCTCTACCGGGAAACAAACAAAGCTGCTTGAGTTCTGCATGGCTGGGACGTAAGGGGCTCCCCCTGCTGTTCATAAGTATGACTGTTTCCTTGCAGAGCAGTTAGGGACCATCTGACAATTCCTATCCACAGCAGTAAATGAAGGGAGAATTTCACTGCAAACAGTCAGGTTTCTTATAAAACTGTACACATTTTTTAATTAAAGTATAATGGAGATAGTTTTCTTTTTTATTAAAGAAAGTAAAAATGGGATTTTATTTTTTTGGCCTTTACATACCCTTTAATGGCATTCCAGAGTTTTCTATAGAAGTCGCAGAAAAACATAATTATGGATGCAAGAAAAGTCACCAGTGAGAATTCTACTGACCAAAAACGTCATTATAAATGCAAAAGAACTGACATGTTTAATCCCAGCACCTCTTCAGAGCTCTATTAGCCCGCACCTTTGGTTGGGGATATTTTTTTACAACAGGTGCCCTTTAAAGCTTCCAACAGCAATTGCAGTAACAAAGAATAGAGAACCAGAGTGATACAGATCAGATGGAATTTTCGAGGTTTTTTTGCATCTTAAAGCAGTCATTAGCTGTGGAGATTAGAAGAAATGTTTTATTGTGCATTATTGCTTTAAGAATACAACCCTGATGTTGCTGATGGACTACAGGGCCAGCTTCAACCTTTATTATATGTCACATTATTCTGGAATTTGTAGTCCAGCGGCTAATGGGTAATGTTTGGTTGATCAGTGAAGTGGAGCAGGGTTTACTACCCAAATTTAAGATGAAAATTATTAATTTAAACTGCCTTCTTTCAGACTGAGCTGCAGGGAAAAGAGGGGCAACTAGAGAAGATTGGTGAGAACATAAACTTTATTTTTAATTAGTGATTGTCGAATTTGTCCCGTTTCACTTTGCTGGAAAAAAAACAGTGGAAAATTCAAAAGTCAATGGGCGTCAAAATGATTTTTATATGCACGGCTATTTTCCGAATTAAAGTCAATGGGGGTCCTACATTTTTTTAACCGCGGCAGTTTTGTCGGCAGCGAATTTTCACCGCAGTTTCTCGAATTTCTTCGCTGGCTCCAAAATGCGGAACTTTGCCTCAAATTCGCACCTGCCTCATTTATTCACCTATAGCTATTTTTAATACAACATTTCAAGTGAAAATCATTAATTTTTGACAATTGCATAAGAATTTATAAATATATGGAGACTTAATTTTTATGTATGTATAGACATGAGCTGCAATATAACGATATGTGCAATCCCACAAAGGTGGACACCATGTTAAACACCATTCACCATTGTATTAATTGATAAAATATAATCATCATTTGATGTTAGATATATATTACTGCATTGCATTGGTCTTCAGGCTCCAGAAGCCCGGTATAGAATATTATTGCTTTCCAGATATAAAGACTATTGACAAGAACATTAACATTGTTCCAGTAACTGTCCAAGATGCACATGTGCCTGGGGGTAAAGAAAAAAAATAAGGATGAAATACAATTAGTGACTGTTCATTGGATTCTCCAATAGCAATAACACCAAATGTGTAGCCTTACAGAGCATTTGTTTTTGGGTGGGTTTTGGAAGGAGTCAACATAAAAAGCCAAATAATTTAAAGACTGTAAAAAAAATCCAACTGAAAAGTTGCTTAGAATTAGTTACTCCATAACATACTAAAAGTTAACTTAAAGGTGAGCCACACCACCACTTTAACAGTACAACTAAAAAGCATGGTTTTACCATAGGCTGCAGACTCAGGCTTAGAAATAAGAGAAGGAGCTGAATCTGAAAAATAAAAGAAAGTTTATTGCATTTAATATCCCACAACACTGGTACATTTTAAAGGAAGAAGAAGAGTAGCCTCATCAGTTATATGTACATCTCTACCCACCTAGCCTGTTAAATGGTCCTATTCTCAGATTATAGGTAGTCTGTGTGGTTACATCCAAGACACGTGACCCAGAGCATGCCTGTAATATATAAATATACATTGTTAGTAATAAATAATTAAGAGGATATTTTTCACATTTGTCTGTACCAGTGTAGCGAACATTTGGAAAGAGAATCGGGCTTGGCTCGACAAGCCATTTTCTACTACATTGACCGTGCCGTCCCTTTTGCTAGGGCACCTGTAGAAGACAGAAACCAGTACAGGTATGGGACCTGTTATCCAGAATGCTCGGGACCTGGGGTTTTCTGGATAACGGATCTTTCCATAATTTGGGTCTTCATGCCTTAAGTCTACTAGAAATTAATTTAAACATTAAATAAACCCAATAGGCTGAGTTTGCTTCCATTAAGGATTAATTATATCTTAGTTGGGATCAAGTACAAGCTACTGTTTTATTATTACAGAGAAAAAGGAAATCATTTTAAAAATTTGGATTATTTGGATAAAATGGAGTCTATGGGAGACGGCCATTCCGTAATTTGGAGCTTTCTGGATATCGGGTTTCCGGATAAGGGATCCTATACCTGTATAATGAGAAATGGCAGTGGTTGGTATAGAATGTTTAAAGGAGAATTAAACCTTAAAAATGAATACCTGACCTGACGAAGACGAGAACTGCCTCCCAGGGTTCACCAATATATGGATGATTGTGGATGTTCCACATCTTTACATCCAGGGCAAATAGTGGGCATGTTTAATTTAAAGTTAACCATAAAAATAAAAATTTCCAGCACCTATTTTACTTAGGTGTAAACAATATGGCTAAAATTGCTATATTTTATATACTGAACTTTATTTAAGCCTGAAATGTCAGCTTGTCAATAGCAGCAATGATCCAGGACTTCAAACTTGTCACAGGGGGTCACGATCTTGGAAAGTGTCTGTGACACTCACATGCTCAGTGGGCTCTGAGCAGCTGTTGAGAAGCTAAGCTTAGGGGGTCGTCACTAATTATCCAGCAGAAAATGAGGTTGGTCTGTAATATAAGATGATGCTACAGGGCTGATTATTAAATTCTGATGCTAATTGCACTGGTTTCTGTGCTGCCCTGTAGTAATTATCTGTATTAATTACTAATCAGCCTTAAACTGAGTCATTTCTGTTCTATGTGTACTGTATATTGTGAGTGGGTCCCTAAGCTCAGTGAATGACAGCAGCACAGAGCATGTGCAGTGAATCAGCATAAAAGAAGATGGGGAGCTACTGGGGCATCTTTGGAGACATGGATCTTGTTGAAGTTTCCTTGGGCTGGTACAGAAACCTAAAACATACAGTAATTTACAAAATGTCTAGCTACTTCTTTAGTTAAACTGAATTTCTCCTTTAATAAAATGCATTTGTATTAGAAAATTATAATTATTATTCCCAGTATTTTGGAAATTCAGTAGGATTTATTTTTAACATTGACACTTTATCTCAGATAACTAGTGCACAAACAAGGCAGTGTGCAAAATGCAAGAAAAGCCTGGTTGTGGCAGCTGCATAAATGACTCATATAGTATATTTTAATGAACGGTCTATGACGAAGAATATGTAGGACCTCTGCACTAGAACCTGTATTACACATGTGATTCCTAAAGGAGTTGTTCACCTTTGAGTTAACTTTTAGCGTGATGAAGAGAGTGATATTCTGAAACAATTTTTTATTCAGCAGCTCTCCAGTTTGCAATTTCAGCAATCTGGTTGCTAGGATGCAAATTTCCCTAACCACCACGCATTGACTTGAATGAGAGACTTCAATATGAATAGGAGAGGCCTGACTAGAAAGATGAGTAATATAAAGTAGCAATAACAATACATTTGTAGCCTTACAGAGCATTTGTTTTTAGATAGGGTCAGTGACCCCCATTTGGAAGCTGGAAAGAGTCTGGAGAAAATGGCAAATAATTAAAAAAAACTACAAAAAATAAATAATTAAGACCAATTGAAAAGTTTTTTAAAATTCAACTTTTCCAGTACATTCTATAACATATTAAAAGTTATCTCAAATGAGAACCACCCCTTTAACCACGGTCTATCATTTATATTGTTCCCCGGATGTACCGCCTACTTGAATAGGAGGCCAAAGCTTCCTATATCCCCCTTAGGGGGATATTATAAATATTGTCCATTAAACTGTAGTTTCTATGTCTTAAGTGTGTATAACAAACTATTCTGGTGCACCCCTTCATTTTATACCCAGGTTGCACAGCACGAGGGCTGGTTTTGGAAGAATATTTATTAGAGTATTTATAACAGTGTTTTGTCATTTGTAAATGGAAAGTAAATCAAGCTATATATTATCTATATCAGTCTATATATCATCTATATTCCTATATATTAAACAAATGGCTCCACAATTTCTTTGCACCCTAATCCCATACCTGTTTTGGACGATATAATATCTAGTTGAATCATCAGGATTGCTTGATGGAGTAGCGTAGCAGTTTCTCAGTACCATGGAATACTGGGAAGGATCAGGCCCATCAAAGAACACTCCAATATAAATCACTGTTTTGGTGTATAGATCAATTTGTGCTCCTTGGTACGGATATTTATAGTCACTGTTGTTGTAAACTGCCATGTGAGCAATAAAATTTCCAGTGTCATTGGTTTCAATGAAAGAAGTGCTACAAATTACAAAAAAAGTGGTGAAAGAATTATTGTAATTATATCAATACAGCCATCAAGAATTAACTCCCACTCCTTTAAAAACTTCTTTAAACAACACCTCTAAATATATATTCATTTAAAAATCCTTAGTCAACTTTTGGCATTGCAGCAATGTAAAATCATTATGTAGAGAAAGATGTTTTAACAAACAAACGCAAGCTGTAATGCCCTAGGGCACTAACTATTTGTACACCTATTTAAGTCAGTCATAAATAGCAGCAAAATATAGCTATGCTTGAAATTAATCTTAGACTGTCTCTCTCTGTATATCTGTTCCTTTACTGCTGTTTATTATTTCATCACATCTGCTCTTCCACGCCTGACTTTTCCTTTGTACCTATCATATTTATCTTTGCTTGGGAGTAGTGATGGGCGAATTTGCGAAACGGCGCCGGCGTCTCGTTTTTTACGCAAATTTTTGCGGGCATTTCACGATTTTATTCGCTGGCGGCGAATCGCATAAATTCGCCCATCACTACTTGGCGACATGGCTGTGTGTATGAGGTTATGTAAAATGCTAAGATGCATGGAAAACATATCAAGCAAATGTATAGTGATGTTCCAATAATGGTTTATTATAAACTGATGCTACTGTTTAGTGACCTGGAGTTTGGATAACTGAATCATGGGAAACATTTAATCTTGGGAAGGCAATTGGGGGGATTGTCTTGCATCAGCTGGTTTAAGATTAAACTCAAGTGGTCAGTATGATGGCTTAGAGCACAAGTCTTACTTTCAAGATGTACAAGTAACCAATAACCTTCAGGCTTGGGCTTGTAGATTTTTTAAAAATGTCTCAGTGTTCTTATGTTCTTGAAACAAAGTAGCGCAGCCTAGAAATCTAAATAAGGGTTCAGCAAGGGAGACCTAATATTCTACAGTTTGTACATTTTCTGTGAGTACACAAAGAAGAAATATATAGGCAAACATTGTGAGCATCACTTACAGTCAACGTCATCCCACAGTTTCCAGCTTGCAGAGGGGACAGAACTAAATATGTGTTGGTATTATGATCATTCAGGACAGTGAAGCAGGAGCTTTCTGCAAGTATGATATCCTTGACGTCAATTTTCAGAGCCCTCAGCTGACATTTGTGGAGTTGAAGTTGTTTTCATGCTTTGTGCTCCACAGCTTACAACTGGCGTTAAGTCTTTTAAAGCTTTAAACAGCAATAATACATTATAAGGTTTCAATATCATCTACAAACTGATGATACCCAAATCTATATCTATTGTCCTGATCTTTCCTTCTCTGTCATATGACAAGTGTCCAACTGCCTCTCTGCTATATCCTTTTGGATGTCTCCTCATTTTCTAAAACTTGGAGAAAACAGAAATAATTGTATTCCCACACAGACCTGTCCCCTCATTCATTATAGTATGTAGGTTTGGTGCCTACAAGTCATACTTGACTCTGCACTCACATTTATTTCTCACATCCAATCTCTTGTTACATTGATCTCTATGATACTTCTGTGTGCACCTCTAGTTCCAAGAGGGTGCAATTGAGGAGTGTACTTCTCCTTTATGACCAGCACCCCTAACCCACATTGGTTAGCCAAATTTCAACCTGACCCCCCCCCCCCTACCAGTGGTCACCTTGGGTTTTTAGTCAACCCTAACATCACTATCACCCATCTCACCCACAAAACCACTTCAGCTGCACCTTTCTGCAAATCTCTGCACTGACTATTTATAAATTCTCATATCAAATGTAAACTCCTCTCTCTCACCTTTAAAACTATCAATAATAATGTATCAGTTTGTTTCATCTCAACCTGTGGCAGAAAGGATTTTTTTGTTGAGATTGATTTAAAGGAAAGGCTTTGACCAAAGTTTAAGTCTCAGTTGCAACACAGGGCACTACCCTAGGGACCAATATCAGTGCACAATACCAGTCCACACAGTATATCTATAGAAATAAGTCAAATCAACTGGACTTGCTGTGTTTTTCTTGAAGACTTTTCACCAGTCATCAAATTGGCTTTCTCAATTCAGAATAACTTGTACATAGGATCTTGCTTTGCTATATATCTTCTGGAATGTTGCTCCAGTCAGAATAATCTGTTTATCATAATCCACAATAATGTCATTATGTTAGGTGTTGATTGTATTAGCAAGATTGGAGCTTTCATGTGATATTGAACCTTCCAGGGAGAGGTGCCAAAACAGCATTGTATCTGGCAGACAATAGATATCGCACCCCCCCACACACACCTCTATTCATACTTGATTTTTCAGTTTTTACATATATGGCTTCTTTTCACCTCTTTTGAACCAGTTGCTCTACCGGTCTAGAATCTGGACTGGTCTTCAAACGTGTGTCCTTTTTCTTTTCTGACCAGAGGAGCTGGCTCTTCTGTGCTGTGCCATACGCTGGTGTAACTGTTGTTTGGTTTCCCCCCACATACAAATCAGAGCACTCCTCACTGCACTGCACTGCATACACAATGTTACTCGTCTTGTGCTTTGGGGTTGGGTCTTTTGGGTGAACTAGTTGCCGCCTCAGTGTGTTGCTGGGTTTAAATCAGATAGGGATGTGGTGTTTATTAAAAATCCTTCTAAGTTTTTCTGACACCCCAGCTACATCTGGGAGGACCTGTTCAGTTTTCCACCTTTACCGGTAGTCTTGGTGTTATTGTTTCTTTTTCTACCGGTTTTCACAAAAGCCCATCTGGATACCTACATGTCTTCAGGGCTCCTCTGAGATGTTCCCTCTCTTTCAACTTAGCCTTTGTGCTGGTGGAGATCTTGTCTGCATTGTGATGTAGAGTTTTGATGACCCCCCGTTAGTGATCTAGGGGATGGTGGGAGTCAAGCAGCAGGTACTGGTCTGTGTGGGTAGGTTTCAGTACAGTACATTCTTTATACTTTGATTAAATGTAATTCTAGAGTTTCCTTTGCTGATGACCCGATAGGTAATCTCCTTGCACCAGCTGACTTGCACACAAATGTTATTGTTGCCACACATTCTGATGCAACCACACTGATACTGCCAAAACTAGCCCCAGTTTTACCAATCGTGCATACATTTTTCTTTATACAATATGCTGCATTGTGGGTAAATACAAAAGAGGATTTGCACTATTTTGTGCTTTGCACTTCTTTTAATTTCCAACAGTTTTTTTATTGACAAAAGGATAAACATTACAGACCTGTACAATGAGCGAAAGCAGCTCAGTAGGTACACAGTGTAAATCACAGTAAGTAGCACATGAGTCTGCAGCAGATGTAAATTTATGCAGATATCATAAAAGGTACACTGTTATCCAAAGTCATTCACAAGAACCAGAAAACAAAAACATAAAACATAAAATACAAAACAAAAAACATACACCAGATGAAAATAAAATTTTTTTTTTACTGACACCATTGACTAAATGCCACAAACGTCCATCAAATTCTCACACCAGTAGAGCATGAAACAGCAAGTAACAAAACAGATATCAAGATAGAGCAGGTTCGTCAGCCCAATATGCTAAACAGAAGTCAAAAAATCCTCTGAAAAGGAACTATTGTTCCAAGGAGACCAATTATCATAATACAAATGTAGAGACTGCTTATTTTTTGCAACATAATATTCCAATTTGCAGGATTCATTCATTGACCCAATAAACTCTTTGGTATCCGGCGGGCATGGTGATTTCCAATTTCTTGCAATAATTAGGCGGGCCGTTGCCAGTATGTGAGTCGTCAAACGTTTAGCTTTCCAAGGGACATTGTCCAATTCAAGGTTCAAAAGTGCCAGCTGCGGTGAAGGGGTTATTGGTACATTCACAATCAGTGTAAGAATTTCAAATACATATTGCCAAAACTGTAAAATTTTTGGGCAATTCCACCATATATGTAGGAATGAACCCACACATCCACATTTTCTCCAGCATACATTTGTTGCAGTATTAGGATATATAGCGAATAACCTGGTCGGAACCAAATGCCATCTGTACATTAGTTTAATGCTAGTTTCCAACAAACGAACTGACTGTGTGGTCGAGGTTAACAATAGAAAAGCGGTATTCCAATCACTATAGTCAATTGGGGATTTCAGTTCTATTTCCCATTTAGATTGATATAGGTCCGGAGTCTGAGAATTTGGCTCCATCAAAGTTAAATAGTATTGTGAAATCCGAGCTTGTTTGACAAGCATTTGAGTTAATTTAAATTGCGTCAAAGACAATTGTTTAATCTTATCAATCGAATGGGATTTCAAATAGCTATTAATTTGTAAATAGACAAAAAATGTCGTCATGGGAAAACCAAACCGTGATTGCAATTGGCCAAAGGATTGAAAAACCGTTTGATGAAAAAGATCCTCAAATTTTGTTAACCCCGAACTAATCCAAGGCAGTAAATCAATTTGTGGAATAACATGTCGAAATGCATCAATAGGATATAATGGATGTAAACCTACTGTCAAGTTATCTGAATATTGGATTACGTCCCAAACTTTAAAAGTTGCACTTGTCGTTGGGAAAAGTTTCACAGTCTTCGGACGGAGTCTAGGATGCGTCCATATCAAGTATGAAGTTTGTCCAAATGGATATCTGGAAATAGCTATCTCCTGTTGGACCCATTGGGGTTGGTTATCAGAGTCCAAAAACCTCTGGAGATAGTTTAAATGCGTTGCCTGATAATATGCTTTGATTTGTGGGAAACCTAGGCCCCCTTTTGTTTTATGTTTCGTTAAAACCTTAACAGATGTCCTAGGCCTAGAGTTTTTCCAAACAAATTTTACAAATAAGGCCTGAATAGCCTGAAAAAATTTACTGGGGAGCCTAATGGGAATGGTCCAAAATAGATAAAGAAGCTTTGGGAATACATGAGCTTTAATAGCTGCAATTCTACCTAGCCAAGAGATGTCTTTATACATCCAATCCTCTAAAAGTTTGCGGAAATTACTAATTAGGGGGGCGAAGTTCTGTTTATACAATTCTTTAACAGACATAGCTAACTTAATACCGAGATATTTTATCGACGTTCGTTGCCATTCAAACAAATACTGCGATTTTAGTTGTAAAAGATGCACAGTGTCAATCCAGATGGGAAGAGCATCTGTTTTAGAAGTATTAATTTTATAGTATGAAACCCGAGAGAACTGAGAAAGCACCTCAAAAAGGATTGGGATTGATTTGTCAGGATTCGATAGGGAAACTATAACATCATCTGCGAATAGCGAGATCTTGTATTCTTGCTTTCCTATTTTATAACCTGTTATTAAGGGCGTAGATCGAATCATTTCCGCCAAAGGCTCCATTAACAAAGCAAAAATCAGCGGAGACAAAGGGCATCCTTGTCTAGTTCCGTTTGTCAATCGAAAATACGAGGAGTAATATCCATTAGCACATATTCTAGCAGACAGGTTATTGTAAAGTGCTAATGAGAGACCAGAGAAACCAAATTTCACTAAGACAGCTTTTAAAAAGGGCCAGGCTATCCGATCAAAAGCTTTCTCCGCATCCAGTGAAAGCAAGAGACATGGAGATTTGTATAAATTGGCATGAAGTGCTACATTAATTAGTTTTCTGGTATTGTCTGGGGCTTCCCTACTTGCCACAAAGCCTACTTGATCATTATGAATCAGAGTTTTAATAATAGGATTAAGCCTAAGTGCCAGAATCTTTGCATAAATTTTTATATCCGAATTAAGTAATGAAATTGGTCGATAATTTGCTACCAAATTAGGGTCCTTACCAGATTTCGGAATAGTAGTTATGGTGGCCTGAAAAAGTTCCTCCCTCTGAGTAGTTTGGGATGCCAAGTAGTTTGGGATGCCAAGTTATTAAAAAGGGACAATAGCAGTGGGCTAATACTCTGGGCCATTGATTTATAGAAGTTGTTGGAAAACCCATCTGGTCCAGGTGCTTTATTCAGTTTAAGTGTTTTAATAGTTGCCAAAATCTCCTCACTTGTGATCGGTCGGTTTAAAGAAGCAAGTTAGTCCTCTGATAGTGTAGGCAGGTTTAAAGAGGCTAAAAATGTATCTCTCTCCAGTGAGGTGGGTTGGTGCACGTCTTTATTTTTATCAAGATTATATAATTTTGAGTAAAAAATCCCAAATTCAGCAGCTATTTGGTGAGGGTTAGTAAGGATTTTCCCATCAGACGTTTTAATTTGGTATATCCTAGCTTTAGCTTTAGCTTCTTTCAATTTGTGCGATAACAACTTCCCAGCTTTATTACCCTGTGCATAATATCTTTGTTTAAGCATGAGAGTCTGGAAAGTAACCCTTTCTAGTTGAATCGAGGAAATTTGCTGTTTTAGAGCTGATACCTTGTGGGAACCTGCCTCGGTTGGAGCTTTCTTCAAATTATCCGTTTCCTGAATTAATTGCAGGTTCAAATCTAACAAGGTTTTAGTTCTCAGTTTGTTTAATCTAGAGGTCAAAGCTATAATATGCCCTCTCAAAAATGCTTTGTACGTACACCATACCGTGTCTGGTTTGACATCTGGGGTAACATTAAATTCTCTAAATTCAGACGTAAGATTAATAAGATGATCAAGATGTTCACTATGCGCGAGAACCGAGTTATTTAGCTTCCAAGCAGGAATCGGAACCGAGCAAGAGTTCATCTTAATCACCATACCAACCGAGGCATGGTCCGACCAAGGAACTACCCCAATATACGTTTTCTTAATCAATTGCAACAGAGTTTTGTCTGTCAAAATATAGTCAATACGTGAATGTGACAAATGAGCTGTTGAAAAATAAGTATAATCACGTTCAGTCGGGTGCCATGCTCTCCATGCATCATACAGATCATATCGTTTCAAAGAATGTTGAAAGGTCCTGGCTAAATTAATAGAAGTTCGCATAGAAGGTCCCTGTAGAACCGGCAATTTATCTAAGTAAGGATCTATGACCATATTGAAGTCACCCACTAAAATGTAGTTCTGTTTGTTGCCTTCACCCACCTGCGCACGGGACAGCAACTTGTTAAGAAATTTATTTTGATGTGAGTTGGGAGCGTAAAGATTAATTATAGTGTAATTTTTACAAGCAATCTTACATCTAAGAATTATGTATCTCCCATGAGTATCCGCAATACAATGCACATTTTCGATTTGCAAAGAACTTTTAACTAAAATAGCCACACCATTTTTCTTAACCGGGGCATTTGCGTAAAATACCTCCTTGTAGTAAGAATTTTGCAAAGATGGATGAGAGCCCATTTTAAAATGCGTCTCCAAACATAATATATCAATTTTAGAGTTTCTGGCCCATTCCAAAACAGTTTTCCTTTTAACTGGGTTGTTAAGACCTTTGACATTCACCGAAAGGACATGTAAATACATAATTATCAAAATTAGTATGCACTGTTATAAATTGCTTATACATTGCAACAGGTATACAGGAGATATAAAAGGAAACAATGAGATTAGAACACGTGCAATCACACTGCTGAGGTATCTGTAGAATGGTGGTCAGCATCAAAAAAAAAAAAAAAAGAAAAAAACAGTAACGCAGGAAAAAACATAAGATAAGTAAGGAAAAAAAAACATCAGAAAAAAGACAATAAAAAAACACACAAAAATAGATAAAAAGAAAAATCAAAAAAACCCATAGGCAGCACTGAGAGCTTGCCAGGGTGATATGAGCAGTAAAAACCGTACTGCAACTAATAGCCGCACTATCCAGCCATTGGGGGGGAAAAAACAAGATCGCCCGATTAGCGACCCCTATATAGGAAAAAAAAACAATAACCAGCTGGAGAGCAAAAACGGACATTGGCCAAAAGTGGAACTGGAATTTGCAGGTGCAAAGAGAAAAATAAATGCAGTGAGAAGCAAACTCTCTTCCCGTCTTCAAGCTGTATCAGAACGCTGGGGTTGTTTTTCTTTGCGTGGAGAAACCGTAGACCAATCTAGAGGGCGCTTCTTTGGGATCTTTGGAGTAGTAGTATCCATTAACGTATCCGGCAGCCCCCATTTTGTCATAGCAGACATCGCTACCTTAGGAGTAGAAAATGTAGATTGCGTTCCATCTCTAAAAACAATTAAACGCACCGGAAAACCCCACTTGTAGAGAGTACCCTGTTTCCGCAGAGTCTCTGTAACCGAGGCGAACTCTCTCCTACGAGCTAAAGTATGAGCTGAGAGATCTGCATAAACATGCACATTTTTGTATTGCTCAGGGATCTGCGCAGCGTCCTTGAAGGCCTGCAGGAATAAGCCTTTAGTCTTGAAAAAGTGGAACCGAGCAATGGCGTCACGTGGTACATCCATTGGAAGATTTTTAGGCTTAGGGATCCTATGAATCCTATCTACTTCCAGCTCAATAACATCCATTTGTGGCAAGAGAATCTCCAACATTTTGTGAAAGTATTCATCCAATTCCCCTAAAGAAATCACTTCAGGAATTCCTCGAATTCGGACATTGTTACGACGTGATCGATCTTCTAGATCAGCCATTTTGTCCTTCAAAGAGATAATTTGAGTATTAAACAGTTCCAAACACTCTGTGTATTGGTTTTGAGTATGGCGGAGCTCGTCCACTTTAAGTTCGAGCCCATCAACCCTACCACCAATTTGCTGTATATCAGAGCGTAAGGCGTCAATACTTTCTTTAAAGTCCGAGTGTATTGAGATTTGCAGATCCCCTAGTAAAGTTTTAAGAATGCTCACCGTGACCGGTAGAGAGTCCGAGTCCGTAGCCGCAAATGAAGGCGAAGTAGCGTCTCTATTAGGGCGTTCTGCAGAGTCAGGCCGAAATGCGTCATCCGGCGGCTTGGGGATCGGAGTCTTCGATTTAGCAAGGAACGAAGTTAAATCCATCTGCGGGTTCTTCTTGCTGTTTTTAGCTGCCATTGAGCTGTATCCAACTCCAAAAGGGGAGAGAGAGAGTTTGGGCTGTTTGTAGCAGGTTTAAGTCCAATTCCAAACACGGAGCTCCTTAGAACACGTCCGCACGCATCAACGTCCAAGCCACGCCCCCTTTGCACTTCTTTTGTAAATGCCTTTAGAATTTGTCTTTTGATCATGTACTGTATATTGTATATTGTACATACCAGAAATAGTCTGATTGTCCTTGCAGTAGCACCCATCTGATCCAGACACAGATCAACATTCCTCATCATCAGTGCATAAGCATGCTTCATTAAGTGAACTGGGATCTAATGAGATCAAGAATCAAGATTATATGAGATTATTTTTTCTCTGTAAAATGTCTTATTGGCATCTTAAAATAGGGTGATGTCGTTGTAATTCTCTCTTTGGAAGTCCAATACATTACACTACAGTAAAAAAAAAAAAACAGTGTAAAATGTGGGAAAACGTAAAATCAGGGTTTGTGAAACCAAGATACACTTGAAAATAGACCGCTCCAGCCTTGCTGCACATAGTCACGTCCCCTCTATAGTTTATTGGTGCTGTTGTACAGGAGTGCAGGTCTCAATAAAGTTACGTAATTGAAGATTAAAGAAAAAGTGTGGGCCGCACCTCCTTTGAAAAATGTTTCTCCTTTATTGTTTTGCTATGAACCTATTATTAAGCCTATGATTAAGGAACGTTGAAGTTCGAAACGCGTTACATGCTTTTATGTAATTCATTTTTATTTAATTTTTATTGAATCGGTTACATGCTTTTATGTAATCTTTTTCTAATAGCAAAACAATAAAGGAGAAACTTTTTTTCAAAGGAGGTGCGGTCCACACTTTTTCTTTCATTTTTGTGAAACCAAGGTTTGTGTGTTTTTATAAGTACAGTTTAAGGGCAATTACTGCTAGTTGTAACTCTTAATGCCCACAGTGAAATTGCTTCTTGCTGACTTAAAAGGGAAGTTCTATGGATCACCCTGTATGGAAATAACATATCTTTCTTTTTTCTTTTCTATAAATACTCAAAACATAATAGCATAATTTCTCTGATCTTCCTAATGGGGCACTGTATAAATTGAACCAGAATAGTTACTGGAAACAACAAATCAGCTCTCAGCTTGAATGAGACTACTGTACGTTAGAATATGAATGCCACTACTCAATTGGTACTTGTGCAATTTAGCACCTATATTATATCCAATTAAGGCATTTACATGTAGCACATTTTTAAAGTCATATTAAAGGTGTCATTTGTGTGTGCCAGTAAGAAAATAGTATTGTATGTAGCACCCACTGGTGCAATCTATAAAATGTGCAGTGATCTTTGCACTGAGGGGTGACTATAGATTTACTTTTGTAAACTTGCAAAATCTACATTAAGTTTAAATACATTAATAGTAAAAAATCTTTGCACTTTTATTACATTCTACTGAATGCTTTTAGTAAGTACCTGTGCAATATGTTAAGGAGCAGGCTGGGGTTATATTCTGGTATCCACCAGGACAAGCCTTAATCTGTACAGTTGATGATCACAGGCAACAGTCTCCAGACCAATGGGCACAGGCTTGGCGACTGACAATACCATCAGTTGGAATGGGATGTGATCCATTTAACCACATAGGTGCATGTGTGTTACACCTCAACATTGGAACACAGGATTCCGGCATGAGTAGTCCTCCATTTCCAATGAAACAATACCAGCCCACTTTGTCATAGTCATATTTGATGTCCACATATTGTGCATTGGCCATGCTTCTCCAGGGTTCCTCTAGAATAGTGTGATCGACACATGGATCAGAACAAGAGTAGCTGCCACTATTGGGAATGCAGACCACACTACTCCCACACACACCTCTGGCACATTGATCAATTTCACAGTAAAATCCATTACCAATAACTCCAGGTGGACACACACATGTGTAAGTTCCAACATATTTAATGCAATTTGCCAATGGATGACATTAATTTAGCTCTGGGCTAGAACACTCATTAATAACACATGTGCATTCTTCTCTTTTTGTGTAGCCAACAGGACACAAGCAGTCATGGGTAGGGATGTAGCGAACCGCCGATAATGTGTTCGCGAACGCCGTTCGCGAACACCGGCAAAAAATGCGAACAGTTCGCGAACAGTTCGCGAACTTCGAACATCCGAAAATCGTTCGATTCGAACGATCGAAGGATTTTAATCGATCGAATGATTTCATTCAATCCAATGGCTTCGATCGTTCGATTCGAACGAAAATCCTTCGATTTTAGCGATCGAATGGTCGAATGGTCGAACGATTTTGACGCGAACGCCTATTGGCGAACGTCGCGCGACGTTCGCGAACTTGCGGCGGACGCGAACAGCCGATGTTCGCGCGAACAAGTTCGCCGGCGAACAGTCCGCGACATCCCTAGTCATGGGAGCCAATAATATTTACACAATATCCAGAAGTACAGTTGTTTAACCAGGAGTAGGCACATTCATCAACATCTGAGCATGAGAAGCCATCTCCAATGAATCCTTCCTTACAGGTAGGGATGTAGCGAACTGCCGATTTGGTGTTCGCGAACGCCGTTCGCGAACACCGGCAAAAAATGTGAACGTTCGCGAACAGTTCGCAAACTTCGAACACCGCTAAAATCGTTTGATTCGAACGATCGAAGGATTTTAATCGTTCGATCGAAGGATTTTCATTCGAATCGAAGATCGAAGCCATTCGATCGAATGCTTTTCATTGGATCGAATGCTTACAATCGTTCGAACGAATGGAAATCGTTCGATTTTTAGCGGTTGAAGGAATTCGAATGGTCGAATGGTCGAACGATCGAACGCGAACTCAAACTGCGAACGTTCCCAAACGTTCGCGAACATTCGGCGGACGCGAACGGTCGAAGTTCGCGCGAACTAGTTCGCGGGCGAACAGTTCGCTACATCCCTACTTACAGGTACATTGTATGTGGTCAAGATACGCTTCACATGTAGCATTAGAGTGACAGTCTGAGCAGAGTCCAGTCACTAGAAAAGACAAAAGATAAAAGGTTCAAATCTACATCAGACAGGGGTAATTAAGAACGTCAAAAAATGCATTAGCAAACATTACTGCCCATACTGTATATGGCTACTGTAGGATTGTATAAAAGAGAGACAAATTTCAAAATCCAGCAGAAATGTGGAGCACAATGTGGAGATTGTGTCTGCTAACACTCTAAGAGTGATAGATAGGGTATGTAGTTGAGCAGCTCAAAGTTCCAACGAGGATATTAGAGGGATTAAGATCCCGGGTATTAGTGACCCATAGTAGGGACTAAGTGTTAGACTCAGGGAAGTACGTAGTCTTCTGAGTTCCACTTAAGGTGATCCTGAAGATTGGGAAATACCTTCTCACAAGCTGCATAACTCTCTGCTGTGTATTCTCTGCTCTGCAGGGAATCATTCTATATTTGGTACTGTGAGTATACATTATTCTATTGGGTGATTTATGTTTTTTCCTATGTTCCATACTCCACTGTGAACTCTGGTTTTGGTTAATAAACTCAGGGTAAACGCCCAGCGTAATTATGCAGTTCCCTACCTACGCAAACAGTGATGACAGTGTTAGTATACATCTCTATTCTTAAAAATATTTTAAAGCAAAAACAAATTTTTTCTTACGTATAGGCTCAAATCAATATTTATTTATGGGTAAGATCATAGTTATGTTAACATTAGTATCAGAATTTTTGCTTTTTTACTTTTACACTTTTCTAACTTAATTACATTGGGTGCTTCTTTTCAACATAATTGTGACTATATTTCTAACAAATTGTTAGGCATTTCTATTGCACTAATATAATTTTTAGATGCATTGTTTTGCAAGTGGCCGAAATTGTACATACTTTTTTTTTGAGGAATCCCCTTTAATATACTGTGCAAACCCTACTGCTGAGGGCATTGGTGAAACACCTCCATGATTGTCATCTCTACCACCAATTTAATGCTGTTAATATAACTGACAGCCACACCATATAATACATCTTTATTTCTTTAATTAGTAAAACATTGGAGATTGTGCAGTATGTCAAGATATGGGATATGTGACAAGTTGCCATTTAAATGAAATTAATAACAATAAATAAGTCAGAGATCAATAAAAATTTACTATACTAACAATACACTTTTCTAAAAGTTTATCAATGAAGTATGGCAGAAATGTTGTACATTATGTTTTGGGGTTCAGTACCAGCCCAAGGCAACCACAGCCCTTTAACAGGGAAGATCTGTGTATCGAAAGATGCTCCCATTAGTTTCCCATCTTCTTTTTTGCCGATTCACAACATATGTTCTAGGTTGCTGTCAGCTGTATAAGCTTAGGGTCATGTTCACAACACACTGTTTATTTTGAATATGACACAAACGCAACCCCTATTCAGGCTTGGAAAAGTGAAGGTTACTAAGATGAATGTGATGCCTGATTTAGAGTATTCTATCTATTCCAATGTATTGCCCTAGCCTAAGTAAATCACTGCTTGCATATATCTCTTTCACTAGTGAAGTGACGCCTGCGCCCGTAACGCGGGCGGTAACGCTGGCGAAGAGTTGCCAGCGCTTGCCACTTTGCCTTTTAGTAAATCTGCTCCATAGACTACATGCAGATACTGTATGTTTCGATAGCTAGTTGTATACATAGGGCCGGATTCAATACAGTGAGGAGAAGGTTTATTAGGTGAAAAGTCATGGACGAGATTCAATTTGGGATACAAGTCAATTCAGAAAACTTATCTTGTGGTTTATCAAGTGAAAACTCTATTTAAGTCTTTGGAAAAAAATGGAAATTGATTTGGGGAAAAGTTTTTTTCTCCTTAAATTGAATTCTATCCATGTCTTTTCATGTGATAAACCATGAGATACATTTTTCTCACTGAATTAAATTGGTCCCATTATCGCTACACTGGTAGACTGTTGCCAATCTACTGTCTAATCGCCCCTTTCCACTTAGGGAATAATAGGGAGATGTCGTAAGAGTGTTACTTGAATCCTGATGTGCTAATAATCTGTTATGTGGCAAATCTCATTTTCTGCATGATGATGTCCAGCAACCCCTAAGCTTAGCTTTTGAACAACTGCCCAGACTGAGCATGTGCAGTGTCACTGACCCTCACAAATCCATTATGGCAAGTGCTTGTGCACAATTTTGAAGGCCTGGATCATTACTGTTATAGGAATGCTCAACATCTATAATTAATCAAAGGATAGGGTCCTGAGCCCTCAGCACGGGGAGTGGACAAACCAAAATTTCTTAGGAGCAGGCACTCAATAAAGGCAATCTTCCACCAGGCCATTGGTTCAAAGTAAAAAAATAGTTTCGTGTTACAAACACCTAATCATAGGCATGCTCAACATCTAGGCTGGGGCAGTATGTCCAGTATATAAAATACAGGTATAGGAAATATTATCCAGAATGCTCAGGACCTGGGTCTTTCCGTAATGTGGATCTTCATACTTTAAATCTACTAGAAAATCATGTAAACATTAAATAAACTCAATAGAATTGTTTTACATCCAATAAGGATTAATTATCTTAGTTTGGGTCTTTGCTACTTTTTATTATTCATATTTCTATTCAGGTCCTCTCCTATTAATGTTTCAGTCTCTTATTTAAATCGGTGCATGGTTGGCAGGTTAAAATAGTTGAAGAGTTGAACTTGATGGACGTGTGTCTTTTTTCAATCTAATGTTACTAAAAAACACTGACCTATCTCAGCCTTAACTTATATCTAATTTCTCTAAACTTAATATGCCTGAATTGGAGGGGGGTGAAATATATGTTATATGAGATCTTTGATCCCAAATGCTTTTCTGAATAAGGATTTTTCTGTAATGTGTGTCTCCATACCTCCAGCCTACTAGAATGGAGAGAGAGAGAGAGAGGTTGCGTACCTGTATATGATGCTCAAATCTCTAAAAATACTAGAGATGCACCGAATACAGGATTTGGTTCGGGATTGGGCCAGGATTTGGCCTTTTTCAGCAGGATTCGGATTCTGCCAAATCCTTCTGCATGGCTGAACCGAATCTGAATCCTAATTTGCATATGTGTTTCCCCTTTCCACCCCTAATTTGCATATGTAAATTAGGATTCAGATTTTGAGAAGGATTCGGGTGTTCGGACAAATCCAAAATAGATGATTCGGTGCATCCCCAAAAAATACCAATATTTCTTCATAACACCTTTTATCTTTTCACTGGTCATGTCAAGTTTATTAAGATAGATGACACTATAATTTTTCTCTATTTACCTGAGATGTTCTTGAACCTCTTTAGGAAAACATCAAGGAAGTTATTTAATAAAGGTCAGATTTTAGAGCTTTGCAGGCCCGGATTTCTTTCTTTGGCGCCCAAGCCCGCTGCATGCTACAGGGTCCTAGCGTTGCCATTTTTCTGAGCGTCATTGACATATTGTAATATGTTTAATGCATTTAATGATCTCATTGGACTTTTGGGATAGAAGCTAGTATAATAACTTAATTTCATCATTTTGTACATTCAGTTCTACTAACATTTTTGTTCATTTGATAAATATGCCTCAGAAAGTCTTAACCTGATCTCAAAATATATCAATCCCCCTACACAGGGAATTGGTTTATAAATTCTAGTTACATTATGACCTAATTAGGGCCTATTTAAAGGACAGGTAAACCCAGCCATAACACCGTCCCACAGCGCCCCCTAGTTTTCTATAAGGCTAGGACTACACGAACAAATCTGGCGCGATCCGACACACTGCAACAAAACGCGTGCGACTTGTCACATGCGACAAAAATAAAGTAAGAGATAGAATTGTCACTTGTGTCGCAGCGTTGATTGAAGGCAACATAACTGTTGGATGCAGATGCTGCGCACTTCGTCGGATCGCACCGGAATCATTTTTGTGTAGTCCTAGCCTAAAAGTTTCCAAAAAAATTGATTATTGATTCAAGAATAATCACCAATGAGAATTCTACTGATCAAAAACCTCATTATAAATGAAAGAAAACAATAGTTTGTAACTCCCAGTCAAGATAAATAGACAAAGAGGTGGAAATTGAGTTAGTGTTGGCCAGTGGCCATTATAGGTCTCCCAGGTGGCTGATAAAAATATGTATGTGATTTGGGGAGTGTATATAAATAGCTGTAGCAGCTCTTTTAAATCTGGAACAATAAGTTCTGCTTCAAAGATTTTTTCAGTCGTGTTAGAGGGTTAGCCTTCAAGCATCGGGTAACTAAAACTAGACGTTTTCTTAATGACAAAACATGTTGCTATTCTACAGACCTATCCAGTAATCATCTTGTTCTGGAATGCCAAAAAATGTTGGGCCAACAAATATTTAAAAGAAATGTCAAATATCTGAATGGACTTGCATAAGTCAGACAGTGAAACAAGTTAACATAAAACTACCAAACAAAGTTAAATAATACAAAACATTGAATAGGCTAGTTTAAAGGAGATGTTAACCCAGCCATAAAGCTGTCCCACAGTGCCGCCTAGTTTTCTATAGAAGTTGCTGTAAAATTGATGCAAGAAAATTCACCAATGAGAATTCTACTGATCAAAAATGCAAATGCAAAAGAACTGACAAATAAGAATGTTGAATCCCAGCACCATGTCAGGCATCTTGTTGTTATTTTACATATATAGATAATTATGGCATTTATTTTTTCTTTATTATAATACTCTGGAATCAAACATGGGGATCAAAGACAGTTCAGTGTTTGTAAACTGTTCTTAAAGCTTCCAACTCCAATTGCAGGAACAAAGAACAGGGAGTCAGATTGATACAGATCAGCTGGGATTCTAACTGGACAATTTTTTGAATTTTAAAGCAGTAGCTGTGGCTATTTGGGGAAAAGTTTTGAAAGTTTTATCATGCAATATTGCTTTAAGAACAGTGTCGGACTGGGACACCAGGGGCCCACCCAAAAGACCTTAGATCAGGGGCCCACTCTCAGTACTATTATAATTCCTCTCCTCACGCAACCTCTATTCTCCTAGTCTCTTTTCTTTACATGCTATAATCTATTATTCAATTTATTTAGTCTTTTTGTTCTCATAGAAATAGGGAATGGCCATGAAATATGCCAAATGTTTAGCAGCATGAGGGCCACTAACACCTGGGCCCACCGGGAGTTTTCCTGGTATCCCTGTGGGCCAGTCCAACACTGTTTAAGAATACAACCCTGGTGTTGCTGGACTACTGCTCCCAGCATGCCTCAACCTTTATTATATGTTCCATTATTCTGGGATTTGTAGTCCAGCAAATACTGAGTAACGTTTGGTTGAGCAATGTAGTGCAGCGGGGTTTATTATCCCTTTAAAGGGGCCTCTACCTGAAAATAGTTTGTGTTGTAGTAAAAGAAGATACTAATTCGATATTTAAAGTAGTATAATTCAATATTTAAAGTAGTTTTAAAGTTATTTGACTTGAATCCTGTATCAGACCTGCTGTTTAAATTCTCTGCACTCCTGGCTCTGACTCCTAAAAACAATATTGCAAGTCAGTTCATTAGCAGATCTAGAATAACTGACTCATGTTAAACTGTCATATTCAGAGAACAGAAGGGCGTAAATACACTGTTTTCAATGGCTACCATTTACAAATAACTTTAATACTTTTTAAAAATTGTTATTAATGGAAATGTGATCGTTGTGTAGAATTACTTTTTCTTTCATTATGCAAGAAGAGCCCTTGAAGATTTCTGTGTAAGGCCACAGGGTTTCTGGTCACTCTTATTCATGTGTGTGTTTATAGTTTGCCGAATGCCCAGGTATGACCTTGTATGTTCTTGCAGCAGTGCCGGAACTAGGGGTAGGCAGAAGAGGCACGTCTCGTTCTCCTCCCTTTCCTCCATCGTATTCTCCTCTCCTACTCCCCCCCCCTCTGTTGCATTCTCCTCCTCCATCACTCTCTCTTTTTTCGGGTGCACATCTGCGTGGGGTACGGGTGGGGGGGCTTGTGGCTTGCCTAGGCAGACCGCCTGACCTTCCCCTATCTTGCAGAGTTGAATGATTTGCTGTTCTGACACAAGCCCTCATCAGCCTCATTGCTGCAGTTCTTGTTTGTGCTAGGCCTATTTTCCAACATCTGAACCTCCAGCAAATTACTATGACCACAACCATGTGCACCTGCTTTGACCTTTGTCTATTTGTCAATGATTCTGTGCAGCCTTGTCTCGCCTCTTCATGTGGCATCAAAACTCTCTACCAAGGATCACCTTCACCATAAGTAAAACAATATCCTCTCTCCCCTTATTCCAGAACTATTTAAATTTTTCTTGTAGGTTGTTCTTGTATATTCTGGACTGACCTGCTTCCTTGACCAGTCAGTGGTTCATAAGCAATTTTTCCAAAATAGTTCTACCCATTTCTGACCTCACTCAATTGAAAATTCAAAAGCTTGTGTGGACCTCACATGCATAAGATGACTTTATATCCTTGAAGAAGGTTTTCACTTCATCTCCCACCTTTGCCAGTTATATTGGAGTTGGATGCATTGTTGTGACATCCTGCCTGGGCTTGAACTGGTATTTCCAATGCTATCTGCATTTCCTCTGCTCTATATGAGCTGACAGCTAAGGTCCTGGTTCATTGTTATTGGTATCCCTGTATATCCTAGTAGGTGTGGCTTGATCCAGCTGCTATTAATCTGGCTACAGGTTCTCAGTGTTAGTCTTTAGTCTGCTTATAAAACCTCCTGATCTGCACTGACTCACTGCCCGTTATAGGTCAAGCTTTCTTGCTCCTAGGTGCTCCAAATACTGCTTGTTTGTTCCTTGATTCCTGCTACCTCCTCCTGTCCCCTGTGTTTCTTCCTGGTTATGACCCCAGCTTGTTCCTCACCATGAGTTTGCCTCACAATTCTGCCTCTGTTTTCTGATTCTGAACAGTTCAGCTCCTTCCTAGAGTATATGTTTGGTGCCCTTGCCTGCCCCTGTGGGAGGACTGGATTCTCGTGCGGTAAATCCTGGTGGCACCTAAGTAGCTGAGGGCCAGGCCCAAAGCCAAAGATGGCTGTTATAAGTAGAGGAGCACACCTATACAGGAATCCAGTCACTCCCCTGGGGTTTGGGCTTGCCATTCGTGACAATCGGGCTATGCTGTGGCAGCTGTTCTTTCTCAAAGCATTGGTTTTATATTCTGCTGCTTTCTTTTCAATACAGAATTATTGGCTAATAAATTAGATTTGAGATTAGATTTTTTTAAGGTGCTAATCATCGATTTCTCATATACACTGATTGTGGTAATCTGGAATAAATCCACTCAGATTAGCATCTGAGGGCCAGGCAGGTCCACTGGGCTATGTTTTCATTTCTCATTACCTATCAACCTGGCAGACGCCCTTTCTCATATGTACTGTTCTGATCCATACTCTACATCACCTTCAGAAACCATTTTAAGATCAAGAAGCTTTTTCCTCCTTCAAAATGTGATGATAGATATTTAAAACATTTCTGTAGACTCTTCCCTACAAAGTTGTTATTCACCTATTCTTGGAGCTAGAATTTATTTCCCCTTGATGAAGCTCAACTCAAGGCAATTAGAACTGTGCACAACTGAATTAAGGAAGCAGGGTCGGACTGGGGGGCTCAGGGCCCACCGGGGCTGACACATCAGGGCCCTGCCCCCCCCCCCGTAGCCAGGCCCCCACCGCTTCTCCCCAGTGTCAGGGACCCTCTCTGCCACAGTCTCCGGACTCCCCCTCCCCCTGCCGGTGCATATCTGCTAATTTACGCGATGTGGCAGGGAGGTCAGGACAGAGCGCTGGCTAGCAGAGCTGGGCCCAGGGTCGGACTGCGGGGGGTCAGAGGAGCCCACCAGGGCTGACACATAAGGGCCCCCTGCCACGTCCCCCCGCCACGTCCCCCGCCGGTCCGCCATCCCAGCGGCAGGGCCCCCGCCAGGCTCCCTCTGTCCCTCCCAGCCGGCGCGTACTTGCTTCAGGTATTGCACCCGGCCTTTCTTACATGATCAGGCAGGGGAAGGGGAGGAGCGCCGTCTATCGATCCTGTCTGGGCCTGCGGGGCCCATGGGGGTTGGGGCCCACCGGGTTTTTTCCCGGTTTCCCGCCGGTCCAGTCCGACACTGTAAGGAAGTGGATTGCGTTTATGGCCTACCTTTATGGCCTACCTGATGAGGTAGTCTGTGAAAGATTTTCTACAGAATATTATTGCCTGAATTTGTCCCATTGGCTAAAATGCATTACACCACAAAAATAATGCCATGAAATAAGGTTAACTATTTACAGTGCTTTAGGCCCTGTAATGGAATTCACGTATAAAAATAAAACATTTTTTGTTTTTGAAACACATCACACCAGCAACATTTTAACCATATATTTTTCTGTCATTTATTTTAAAGAGAAACAAACAAGAAATAGTGAATACATACTCAGTACAAGTTAATTAAAAACCGGTAAACACGCATGAATATGTAGACATGGCAGTGAGCCGTCCCATGAAGTGATATGTGCAATCTCATAAAGGTAGAAACCATATTAATCACCACTCACCATTGTATTTCTATATAATATGTTCAGTATACAAACACCGAGACTAGATTTCAGGGGTATCTATAAATACATTATATATTTATACTGCTTGTTGTGCAGGCTCCAGAAATCCAGTGCAGAAGATTATTGCTTTCCAGACACGAAGACTATTGACAAGAACATTAGCATTGTTCCAGTAACCATCCAAGATGCACGTGTGCCTGGGGTAAAGAAAAATGTAAGGATGAAATATGCAAATTTATATAGGAAATTTGAATTAGTGACTATTCATTGGATTCTCCTTGAAGGATATTTTCAAATCAGTTGGGACAATGGCCATGGAGGAAGTTTTATTTTTCAGTGTAGGTTCAACAATCTACAGCTCCCATTCTGACGTCACACCTGATAATATTCTGGAGAATGCTGCACCATTGTGCTATATGCACTTAGGCTCAATAGCAAATAATCACTGGCTACTTAATGTGGTCTCAATTATTTAGACAAAGTATTTAAATCAATGTTCATTTATTGTGACATTGGCATCAACATGCCTGCTTTCTCTTATGCTGCAACCAAAGCTGAAATATATTTTATATCCTCTTTAAAACTACATGTAGTTTCTATTTTTAATGCAGTTCATGACTATGCATTCTCTTAGGTGCTATTAAATAAAAAAAGATCAGATGTGGCTTTGTTTAGGAGATTAAAGGAGTGGTTCACCTTTAAGGTGACTTTTACTATGTTATAGTATGACCAACTCGCAGCAATTCTGCAATTGGTCTTCATTATTTATATTTTAGAGTGTTTGCGTTATTTGCCTTGATCTTTTGCCTCTTTCCAGCTTTCAGATAGGGGTCACTGACCCCAGCTACACATGTATTGTTGTAGCTACTTTTATTGCTCAGCTTTCTGTTCAGGCTTCTCCTATCCATATTCAAATCAGTGCATAGTCACTAGGGTAATTTGGACTGTAGCAACCAGATTGTTAGAATTTTAAACTGGAGAGTTGCTGAATATAAAGCTAAAACAACCCAAAAACCAAAAATAATAAAAGATGAAAATCTCAGATGATTGTCTCAGACTATCACTCTCTACATCATACTTAACATTAACTCAATGGTGAACAACCTGAACACAGCACAGGAGGGAAATAAATTATTTGTGAGGTCAATGTATATATATATTTATCATTTTTGGTGATACTGATCACTAGGAAAAGAATTTGCTGAACATGGTTATTAACAGTAAATTAAAAGACAAGGGAAGTTTTTTACCATAAGCGGCAGCTACAGAAGGAGCTGGATCTGAAAAGCAAAAGAACGTTTATTAGATTTATTAGTCCACAATAGGGATGGGTGAATTTTTTCGTCTCGTTTCGCCAAAAAAATGACACCCATAGACTTGTATGGCGGCGCGCGTCAAAACACTTTCGCCACGCGACAACATTTTTTTGACGCCCATAGACTTTAATGGGCGTCTGCGACATTTCGCCGGCAAAAAATTTTTGGCGAAACGAAACGGGTCAAATTCGCCCATCCCTAATCCACAACACTGGTACATATTTGTTCTCATAGAAATAGGGAATGGCCATGAAATAGGCCAAATGTTTTGAAGCAGGAGGGCCCACTGACACCTGGGCCTACCGGGAGTTTTCCTGGTATCCCTGTGGGCCAGTCCGACACTGTTTAAGAATACAACCCTGGTGTTGCTGGACTACTGCTTCCCACATGCCATTATTATCCTATATTCTGGGATTTGTAGTGAATCAAATACTGAGTAACGTTTGGTTGAGCAATGTAGTGCAGCGGGGTTTATTATCCCTTTAAAGGGGCCTCTACCTGAAAATAGTTTGTGTTGTAGTAAAAGAAGATACTAATTCAATATTTAAAGTAGTTTTAAAGTTATTTGACTTGAATCCTGTATCAGACCTGCTGTTTAAATTCTCTGCACTCCTGGCTCTGAATCCTAAAAACAATATTGCAAGTCAGTTCACTAGCAGATCTAGAATAACTGACTCATGTTAAACTGTCATATTCAGAGAACAGAAGGGCGTAAATGCACTGTTTTCAATGGCTACCATTTACAAATAACCTTAATACCTTTTAAAAATTGTTATTAATGGAAATGTGATCGTTGTGAAGAATTACTTTTTCTTTCACTATGCAAGAAGAGCCCTTGAAGATTTCTGTGTAAGGCCACAGGGTTTCTGGTCACTCTTATTCATGTGTGTGTTTATAGTTTGCCGAATGCCCAGGTATGACCTTGTATGTTCTTGCAGCAGTGCCGGAACTAGGGGTAGGCAGAAGAGGCACGTCTCGTTCTCCTCCCTTTCCTCCATCGTATTCTCCTCTCCTACTCCCCCCCCTCTGTTGCATTCTCCTCCTCCATCACTCTCTCCTTTTTCGGGTGCACATGCGCGTGGGGTACGGGTGGGGGGGCTGGTGGCTAGCCTAGGCAGACCGCCTGACCTTCCCCTGTCTTGCAGAGTTGAATAATTTGCTGTTCTGACACAAGCCCTCATCAGCCTCATTGCTGCAGTTCTTGTTTGTGCTAGGCCTATTTTCCGACATCTGAACCTCCAGCAAATTACTATGACACAACCATGTGCACCTGCTTTGACCTTTGTCTATTTGTCAATGATTCTGTGCAGCCTTGTCTCGCCTCTTCATGTGGCATCACAACTCTCTACCACACCTGATAATATTCTGGAGAATGCTACACCATTGTGCTATATGCACTTAGGCTCAATAGCAAATAATCACTGGCTACTTAATGTGGTGTCAATTATTTAGACAAAGTATTTAAATCAATGTTCATTTATTGTGACATTGGCATCAATCAACCTGCTTTCTCTTGTATGCTGCAACCAAACCATTTTATATCCTCTTTAAAACTACATGTAGTTTCTATTTTTAATGCAGTTCATGACTGTACATTCTCTTAGGTGCTATTAAATAAAAAAAGATCAGATGTGGCTTTGTTTAGGAGATTAAAGGAGTGGTTCACCTTTAAGGTGACTTTTACTATGTTATAGTATGACCAACTCGCAGCAATTCTGCAATTGGTCTTCATTATTTATATTTTAGAGTGTTTGCGTTATTTGCCTTGATCTTTTGCCTCTTTCCAGCTTTCAGATAGGGGTCACTGACCCCAGCTACACATGTATTGTTGTAGCTACATTTATTGCTCAGCTTTCTGTTCAAGCTTCTCCTATCCATATTCAAATCAGTGCATAGTCACTAGGGTAATTTGGACTGTAGCAACCAGATTGTTAGAATTTTAAACTGGAGAGTTGCTGAATATAAAGCTAAACAACCCAAAAACCAAAAATAATAAAAGATGAAAATCTCAGATGATTGTCTCAGACTATCACTCTCTACATCATACTAAACATTAACTCAAAGGTGAACAACCTGAACACAGCACAGGAGGGAAAGAAATTATTTGTGAGGTCAATGTATATATATATATATATATAATTTTTGGTGATACTGATCACTAGAAAAAGAATTTGCTGGACATGGTTATTAACAGTAAATTAAAAGACAAGGGAAGTTTTTTACCATAAGCGGCAGCTGGATCTGAAAAGCAAAAGAACGTTTATTAGATTTAATAGTCCACAATAGGGATGGGTGAATTTCTCGTTTCGCCAAAAAAATGACACCCATAGACTTGTATGGCGGCGCGCGTCAAAACACTTTCGCCACGCGACAACATTTTTTTGACGCCCATAGACTTTAATGGGCATCTGCAACATTTCGCCGGCGACAAATTTTTGGCGAAACGAAACGGGTCAAATTCGCCCATCCCTAATCCACAACACTGGTACATATTAAAAAAAAAAGAAAAGCCTCAGTTAATATAAGGGCAGTAGGGTGCAAACTGTAAGAAACAAGTGTGAGGCCCCATGGGTTGTCCAAACACAATGGGTCGTTTAATAAGCTGGTTCATTTAGAATTTAAAAAGACAAATATTACAACCCCACCTTCTTGTATGTATTTAGTGCTGAGTTGCTTTGAGTTTCCAGAGCTTCCAGAATGCACTGCAAAGAACTGTGTCCTCTTATGAATAGAGCTCTGGCAGGTATTACCTACATGGCTCTTATTATTTCAAGCCTCTAGAAGGGAAGAGGACTACCCCTCTTCTACCTACACAAATCAGGTAGAAGAAGCAGCAGAGAGGAGGCCTTATAATTGGCTTTTTTATGTTTATAACAACTATATCTTTACTTACCTAGTTTGGTGAATGGTCCTAGTTTCACACTATAGGTAGTCTGTGTGGTGACATCCAAGGCACGGGACCCTGAGCATGACTGCAATACATAAAGAGAACATGTTTAGTTTTTGCCTGATTCAGTGTAACAATATTTAGAGGGAAGGAATTAATGGGGTAATGTGATAAAAAAAAATATAGGTCTAGTCATCTATCAACCGAAAGGGGAATTTACTGGTGACTTGTTTGAAAGCTTATTTAATGGCTTGCTACAGATCTTGCACTTTTAAATACATTAAGGGGAAATATAAGAAAAGTTATCAACAGGAAAAAAAAATTGTGTTGCAATGTAATATTCTTTGTTATACAACACAGTGCACTTTTAAGGCCTTCTTTAAAGTTGGCATAGAGTATTTTTGTTATTACCCTTTAAGTGCCCTTTTTTGGCAAAAAAATACAGCAAGCTTTTTGTACTGTCCTTTTAGGATTATTTCCTGTTAAATACACACTTTCTGTGCTGAATTTATATATAAGTATGGGACCAGTGGGCAGCTCCATGTTGTAGCTCCCACCCTTCAAACTATAGTCAGGTGATCCCAGTGAAAAGGGGAACCATGTTTGGGATGTTTAACCTTGAAAGCAGCAAGTAAGTTGCAGGTAAAACTTGTGTAAAATGAAGAAATAGAATTCTTAATGAATCGGATGAAAGTTGAGTGTCGGACCGGCCATACCGGGGATGACTTGTAGCTTGGTGTAGTTGGCCAGCTTAAATATATTGCAATATATGAAAACACAATCCCTGTTTTATTTAAAGGGTCATTTTTAGTAGCTTAAGCCACAAAATGTCTCAATGTCCTTAATATATTGATAATGGGTTATGTGCAGAGGACCTCTTGTCTTCGTCATTGTAAGTATGGGACCTGTTACCCAGTATGCTCGGGACCTGGGATAAGGCTAAGGCCACTGCTGAAATATGTTGGCTAATTTCAGCCCTACCGTGGGTAGTAGCCTCCTCTCTTTTCCGCATTGAATTGGCTTCAGCAGATTTGGGCTCAAAATGCAGAGACTCGCAGTTCTTCTCCAAAATCACTTAAGTCTGTTCGAGCCAAGCTTCTTCAATGTGAGAGAGAGAGGAAGCTACTGCCTACAGTAGGTCTGAAATCAGCCTGCGTATTGGGGCTACTTAGAAAATAGATAGTATGGGTATAACTGGGCATGGCAAAGGATGAATAACCATGGTCAGATGTACTGCCATTTCAATTCATGAATGTCTATAGTTGCATGAATATCTTTCCCACTTCAACTTTGTAGAAAATGTTTTATAGCTGCTTGTACTCACAGGTGCGCAAATCGTGGTGCTGGTGTCACACGCATAGATCTCACAGTGCATATAGACTTGGTTATAATTCCCTGCAAATGCGAACATTTGTAAAGAGAATTTCGCTTGGCTAGACAAGCCATTTTCTGCTACACTGACGGTGCCATCTCTCTTGCTGGGGCAGCTGTTAAACAGAAACGAGTATAATGAGAAATGGCAGTGATTCATACAGAATGATTAATAAAATGCATTAGTGAAATAGCATTATTTATAGTATTGTGGAAGTCCAGGAGGATTTATTTTTAAAGAATAAGGAAAGGCTAATTCACTAGGGTTCTATGGACGGTATGTCAGTTTTAGCCCATGGCCGATGATCTCCTTTGGAAAAAAATCACAGTACAGGTGTGGGACCTGTTATAAAGAATGCTTGGGTCCTGGGGCATTCTGGATAATGGATTTTTCTAGGGATGCACCGAATCCACTATTTTGGATTCGGACGAACCCCCGAATCTTTTGTGAAAGATTCGGCCGAATACCGAACCAAATCCGAATCCTAATTTGCATATGCAAATTAGGGTTGGGAAGGGGAAAACATTTTTACTTCCTTGTTTTGTTTCAAAAAGTCACGAAATTTTCCTTCCCGCCCTTAATTTGCATATGCAAATTAACATTCGGTTCGGCTGAGCAGAAGGATTCGGCCAAATCCGAATCCTGCTGAAAAAGGTTGAATCCTGAACCGAATCCTGGATTCGGTGCATCCCTAGATTTTTCTGTAATTTGGGTCTTCATACCTTAAATCTACTAGAAAGAAAGTCATATAAACATAAAATAAACCCAATAGGCTGGTTTTGCTTCCAGTAAGGATTAATTATATCTTAGTCGGGAAAAAAAGTAAATCATTTTAAAAATTGGGTTTATTTGGATACAATTGAGTCTATGGGATACAGCCCTTCTAAAATTCGGAGCTTTCTGGATAAGGGGTTTCCTGATAATGTATCCCATACCTGTACTTGCATCCAAAGACACCCATGCATGCATATGGTTGCTAACAGGTCCATCCTTGCTCTTCAGATGGCACATGCAACTATGAGCATGGCTACACTTATGCCAGAATTATGATGGAAATGTTGAATTATGGGCAAAAAAACATGGTGATTTGCACCAGAATATTGCACTTTGCACACAGCATTTTATTCATAAATGACACCTTGGATAGATCTGTGTCATATATTTGTAATATGCATCAAAAGCCATATTGTGCATTTTTAGAGAAGCCTCAAGATACCAGGATGTTGTTTAAATACTATATGTAAATCTCATTTCCAATTCTGGGCTTTCCTTCTAATGACCAAAGTAAGTCTCTCTTGGAATGGTGGAAAATAACCAACAGAAGGTACATTAACTCAGCAACATTAGAGAAATGTCATTTTAGCATTTTCTGCACTAGTTAAAACAGCCTACAACCCTCCAACCTGGGCTTGCTGCTGTAGTAGATTTAAGTAAGGCTAGGGGTATGGGGGCAAGCAGGGGTGGCAGCCTTGCATAAAGCATTCTGTGATGTCCATCATTTGGGAAAGCTTTACCTTACTTCAAACTCAAGTTATGGATAGAGGAAAAATATTGTAGTTTCATGGTTATATCATTCTGCTAAGATATCTATGACCCTTTAATGAGTTTAGGGCCCATTTAAGGATAGAACACTTAACAAAATGTGTTCACAAAACTAAGCTCCTATTTACTGAAAAACAGACCAAAACAGACAATAGCTTTGTTTCATAGTTTAATCTAAGTATTATTACTGTGGTTTGTGTGTTCTGGCATAGGGCTCACCTAGCACATGTCCTTCTTCACTAGAAAACACCATTTAGTTTAGCAATCCATGAAAAAAACCCTATACACCATCCAAATCCTTGTATCTTAATAACATACCTGTTTTGGATGATATAATATTTCATGGGATCATCTGGATTGCTTGATGGAGTAGCGTAGCAGTTTTTCAGTACCAAGGCATACAGGGATGGATCTGGCCCATCAAGGAACACTCCAATATAAATCAACGTTTTGGTTAATATGTCAACAGATACTCCTTGGTATGGATACGTATAGCTGCTGCTGTTGTAAACTGACATGTGAGCAGTAAAATTTCCTGTGTCAGTAGTGTTAATATATGTGGTGCTATAAATTGCAAGAAAACAGCAAATGAGTTAAAATAAATATATCATTACAATCATCAACAATGCAAAACAAAGCGAAAAAAAGGAACTCCATAAAAATACTCTAAATAAATAACTCTAGATGAATTCTTCAGCCTCCTCTTGACATATCAGCAGTGACAACTCATTATGCAAACATGGAGGAAAAAACTTTTTAATAAATATATACGTTGTTGGTAAACTATACTGTTCTAAGCACAATAGCCCTCTGTAAAGTGAATTTAATCTTTCAAAATGGCAGCTACACATTTCTATACCTGGTACTGGTCTTTTTCTATCACTTCTGTCTTCCACATTTGGTTTTTAAGGCAGTGTTCCCCAAAGTAAAATAATGGAGTCGTTTCTCTTTCTTGCCTTTACATAATTACACAGTTAAGTAGAGTTGAAAAAAGACCAAAATCCATCAAGTTCAACCCCTGACAGCCTTTGGGTTTACTTGAGGTCTGCACTGGACTACGAGCATGGCTGGGAATAAATTGGGATGTAGCCAAGAATGTAATACTGTGGGGCAGATTTATCAAGGGTCGAATTTCGAAGTTAAAAAATACTTCGAAATTCGACCATCGAATTAAAATACTTTGAATTCAAATATCGAATTCAAAATTTTTTTCATTGAATTTGGCTATTCTGCAGTCGAAGTAAATTTGAACGAACGATTAAATCCTTCGAATCAAACGATTTGAATGATTTTATCGTACGATTGAACGATTTTTACTTCAACTTCAAAAACTTGCTGTAGAAGGTCCCCATAGGCTAACATAGCGCTTCGGCAGGTTTCATTTGGCGAAGTATAAGTCAAAGTTTTTTTAAAGAGATTTGATTATCGAATGGTCGAATATTCTAAGTATTTTTACTTAGAATCGAATTCGAAGTAAATTTGAAGTCGTAGTATCCTATTCGATGTTCGAAGTATCCAAAAATTACTTTTTTTTACTTAATTTTTTTACTTTGAAAATTCCCTCGAATTCACTTCAACCCTTGATAAATCTGTGTATTTTAACAATACAATAAAAGGATTACCAGCAGTTTTATCTGATTTATGATTCATCAAAACTATTATTATTAACATATTCTTTCTGCTGAGTCCTGTGACCTGTCAGAATCCATGCTCCCCAAATCCCATAATGGCCCAGATTCAATTGAGAAAAAATTATCTCAAGGTTTATCATGTGAACACTCATGGACGAGATTCAATTCAAGGAGAAAAACGTTTCTCCTTATTCAGTTCCAGTTGTTTCCAATAGACTTTTATAGAGTTTTCAGTTTTTCTGAATTGAATTGCATCTCAAATTGAATCTCGTCGACAAGTTTTCACAATAAACCTTTCTCTCACTGAATTGAATCTGGCCCATTACGTGGGGAGATAAATACCAGTACAATTATTTTATTGATGCTGGAATCAATAGTTTCAGTACAGAAAATAAGTTGTTAAATCCTAAAATGACTGTAAAGTATTTTAAACACAGAAACAATGGCAGACATACATAATACATTTACCTGATAATGGGATTGAGGGCAGCGTTAAGACTTAGTCTCATATCAAGCGGGTAAATACAGGTTGAAGTCGTTGTCAGCTTATCTCTAATAATCATACCATTAAGTAGAAAGGTGAAGTCAAAACTCTTTGTATAAAAGGCATGGGTGCTATTGGTCTGAAGGAAAAAACAACAAATATTTTAAAAGAATATAATAGCTGTCTAAATAAACAGCTCCAATGGCTTTTTTTGTGAACCATATCCCCAAATAAGCTTTGCCACCTGCAGAGACTTTACCAATTCACTAACAGGAGCAGGCGCCAATTCGCTATGAAAGAGGCCGTCGCTAGCGTTCGTTTTCACTCTATCACCAGGCAACTTTGCGCTCTGGCAAAAGGTCGTTACTTCGCAAATTCAGTAAAGTGCGGATTTTACTGAACGTTACCTCTTTCGCCAGAGTTGACTTCGCCACCTCAGACCAGGTGAAGTGCTAAAAAGCAGCTAGATCTTCCTCAATCTTCTATTACTTACATCATATCCTGTGTGCTGAAAATGCATTAAAGTTCAAAAAACACTGGCGACTTTTCCTTGATTGAAGCGGGATTGCCTGTAAAAGTCCTAACAAATTTTTTTTGGGTAACCGGTTTTCTCCAGACATTTTATAACTTATGGAACATTAATTTTACAGTGGGCTCAGGTGTAGGACATTATATTAACTCTCTTGTCTTTATTAAGGTTCCCTGGACATTTGTAATAAAAAGTGGTAACTTCAAGCATTTGCACCAACATTTAGGGGGCCGATTCACTAACTTCGAGTGAAGGATTCGAAGGTAAAAAACTTCGAATTACGAAGTTTTTTTTGGGCTGCTTCGACCATCGAATGAGCTACTTCGACCTTCGACTACGACAAAGGATTTGTAGTAAAAATCGTTCGTTTCTTTAAAAAAAACTTCGACCCCCTAGTTCGCCATCTAAAAGCTACCGAAGTCAATGTTAGCCTATAGGGAAGGTCCCCATAGGCTTGGCTAACTTTTTTTGATCGAAGGATATTCCTTCGATCGTTGGATTAAAATTCTTCGAATCGTTCGATTCAAAGGATTTTATCGTTCGATCGAAGGAATTATCCTTCGATCATTCGATCGAACTATCTGCGCTAAATCCTTCAACTTCGATATTCGAAGTCGAAGGATTTTAATTCCTAGTCGAATATCGAGGGTTAATTAACCCTCGATATTCGACCCTTAGTGAATCGGCCCCTTATAATAAAGACGTCCATACAACTTTAAATTACCCGGCCTATGCAAATTGACCTAAGCGCAAGATCACTAGCGATTTTTTACTAGGCACAAACGAACGCTAGCGCATCTTCGCTAAGAAATGCTCGCACTGCCGAAGTAACGCTAGTGAAAAGTCCCCATCGCTCGACGCCCAGGATGAAACTCCGCATATTAGTGAATTGGTGTAGTCGTAGCACATTTGTGTCTGACGAACTGGTGCGAGATGTGCGAAGCGAATGCTGGTGAAAAGTCACCCATTAGTGAATCTACCCCTTAGGCTGATATTGTGGCCTATATTGTTGCTTGAAGCAAAACGCTTCAGTAACCAGTGACCCACCCATTCACTGGTATCACTTGGACTTGTGACCAGATTGTAAATGTGGTTTAGTGACTCAAGTCAGCCTAGAAATTTAAAATGGCATCTCCTAAGGCACCGTAAAGCAATAGATTGTTGACAGTGTGAGCAAAACTTACTTTCAATTTCATCCCACAGTTCCCTGCTTGCAGAGGGGACAGAACTGAATATGTGTTGGTATTATTATCATTCAGGACATCAAAGCAAGAACTGTCTGCGAGTATTATATCCTTGACGTCAACTTTCAGAGCCCTCAGCTGACATTTTCGGAAAGTTGTTTTCAATTTTTGCGTTCCACAGTTCACAGTTGGCCTTAAGTCTGAGAGAGCTTTAAAGAGCAACAATAAATTATAAGTGCACGTACGTTAAAATCTTTTCTTCCCACCATTAATTATTAACCACACATGGAACATGGAACCCTGCTTGTTGTATTTACTGTGTATAGTCAGTCAGTGATGGCTAAAAGGGACTAAACCAGTCTAAGACATCCATAAAGTTAATTTAAAGGTTAAAAGGGACTAACACAGTCCATTACACTTTTACTTGTGGCCAGTTTGTAAATGTCTCTAGCAAGCAAATTAGGTCAGCCTGAATATTATAAATTGCAACTCATAGTGGTTTAGCAAAGTTATTCCATGTCACATAATACATAAACAGTAAAAGCACAAGGAATAAAATGGACTAAATGTCTTTGTACATGTATATACAGTATATATTAGAAATATATATCATCATCATCATCATTTATTTAAATAGCGCTGTATATATATATATATATATATATATATATATATATATATATATATATATATATATAGATATATATATAGATATATATATAGATATATATATATATCCTGGAAAGAGGCGAGCACTCACAGGTCTTAAGGTGCAAAAAAATCTGTGAAATTTATTGAAAATCAATAACTGACGTTTCTCAAAGTGCAACAGGATATAGGATTAGCCGAAACGTCAGTTATTTATTTTTAATACATTTCACAGATTTTTAGCATCTTAAGACCTGTGAGTGCTCGCCTCTTTCCAGGGTTTCTTACTTACTTTGCTGATAGCACCCAGGCACCAAACACCTTTTTTACGAGTAGTGCGGGCCCAACATGGACGCTTTATGTGTGTGTATATATATATATATATATATATATATATATATATATATATATATATATATATATATATATAAAATACATAAGAGATATGTCTGTCCACACACACACACACACACACACATATATATATATATATATATATATATACACACATATATATATATAAAATACATAAGAGATATGTCTGTCCAAAAGACACACACTGTGAAACAAGTGTCCATGTGATGCCTTGGTGCACAAGGATGTAATAAACAGGGATCCACAAGGCAAGATTTTTAAATGGTCAACAAAATGCATTCAGTACTTCACAGCTCATTGACACCTAGGGGTTATTTATCCCCTATTTAAGTCCGAATTCATTTCAATATTTTCTGAGAAAAAGTCAGGCCAAATCCGCATGGGTTTTTTTTGGCTTATTTATTAATACACTTTTCCAAAAATTTTGTTTGCAAGAAAAAAATCAGAAAAAAACGTGAACAATATGATTTTCACATTTTTTTCGGATTTGTAATACGATTTTCATGATTTTTATGGATTTTTCACCAGAAAACTCACATCTTATGTTTTTTTGCCCAAAAACTTTGGGGTATTGCACAAAACCCAGCGCATATCAAAAAATCATTGGGAATTCTCCCATTGACTTAAATGTAACCTTCGACAGGTCTGAGATGCCGGATTTTCTGATTCTGAATTTCTATCCTCGGGGTTTAATAAATTCCGAAAAAATTTACGATTTTTTAAAAGTACAATTTTATATTACAAAAATCACGATTTTTTTTGTGATTTTTGCATTCAGAGTTTAGTAAATAACCCCCCCCCCTAAACTCATCAGGATTCCTGGAGACTCCTTGGTAGCAAAGTCAATAGGTTCAATTAATTCCAAAGCTATGGGCAGTTTTGTAACTGAAGGAGACATTACACTGATGATCCATAAACATCTTTTTGTTTCATTTTTTTATCTGTGGTTGCACCCACTTTACTATTTTAATCTAATTCAGAAAGAGGAATGAGGATAGTACTATATAGTTGAAGCATATTGAGGATGAACAAAATGCTTAGGTTGCCATATTACTTACAACAGACTCTACAGGTACTGTATGCAGAGGCACACAGAATAAAATAGAGCTGAATAGGTTGATTTATGCATAGTTACATTTTGTGCTACTTTTGCAAATAAGCCCAAATTTCTTTAGAATGTGTTTTTTGAAAATGTATAAATTGTACTTACCAGTTATAGTCCGATTTTCCTTGCAGTAGCACCCATAGGATCCAGATACAAATCTGCATTCCTCATCGTCAGTGCATAAGCATGCATCATTGAGTGAAGTGGGATCTAATGAGATTAAGAATTGAGATGGAATAAAAATCTGATTTACATGGGTGCTATATTAAACCAGTGCAATGACCAGTGTCGGACTGGGACACCAGGGGCCTACCAAAAAACCTTAGACCCACCAAAAAACTTTAAACTAGGGGCCCACTCTCTGTACTATTTTCTTCCTCTCCTCACTCAACCTCAATTCTCCTAGTCTCTTTTCTTTACAAACTATAATCTATTAATCCATCTATTTAGACTCTTTGCTCTCATAAAAATCAGGAATGGACATGAAAAAAGCCAAATATTTAGAAGCAGGAGGGCCCACTGACACCTGGGCCCACTGAGAGTTCTCCTGGTATCCCAGCGGGCCAATCCGACACTGCATCTACCAATTGCAGCCAATTATTAGTAAGCGTTGGTCAGACTAATGTATGTTAGAAAATCTTTGCAAATGCTTGACTGGTACTGTTGTAATACAGAACCTGTGTTGTTTAATACTTTCATGGACTTCACAAAATAAAACACATCACTCATATTTTTTTCTTTCTCTTTGATCACATTCTTCCATATGTTATTAGCAAGTGTAGAAATGTACCTGTGCAATATGATAAGGAGCAGCCTTGGGTTCTATTCAGTTTATAGACATGGTATCCACCAGGACAAGCCTTAATCTGTACAGTTGATGACCAAAGGCAACAGTCTCCAGACCAATGGGCACAGGCTTGGCGACTGACAATACCATCAGTTGGAATGGGATGTGATCCATCTAACCACATAGGTGCATGTGTGTTACACCTCAACATTGGAACACAGGATTCCGGCATGCGTATTCCTCCATTTCCAATGAAACGATACCAGCCCACTTTGTCATAGTCACATTTGACGTCCACATATTGTGCATTGGCCGTGCTTCTCCAGGGTTCATTAAGAACAGTGTGATTGCCACATGGATCAGAGCAATAGTAGCTGCCACCATTTTTAATGCAATCCAAATTACTCCCACACACACCTCTGGCACATTGATCAATTTCACAATAAAATCCATTACCAAGAACTCCAGGTGGACACACACATGAATATGATCCAACATTATTAAAGCAGGTGGCTAATGGGTGGCATTTATTCAGGTCTGGACTAGAACATTCATTAATGTCAACACAAGTATTTCCTGCTCCTTTTGTGTATCCGACAGGACACACACAGTCATAGGAGCCAATTGTATTTACACAATATCCATAAGTACAGTTGTTTAACCAGGAATAGGCACATTCATCAATATCTAAACATGAGAAGCCATCTCCAATGTATCCATCCTTACAGCTACACTGAAATAGGCCAAGATATGCTTCACATGTAGCATTGGGATGACAGTTGGAACAGCGTGCAGTCACTAGAATAGACAAGCAAAATAAGCAGACATTGATTAAAAAGTTTGCAATTTTTTTATTTGTAAAAGACAGTAGTAACTGAATATGATCTCAAGCGTGGGAATGAAACTGCAATCTGACAGTAAGGATGGAAAGCAAGAAGCATGGGGCATAAACATAACATTCTATACCCAATATACTCACTGAGCTGGCTTGTGATGGGGCAACTGGAGCTATGGCTGGAAATTCTGAGACTCCTATAGCTATAGTCAATTGACTGGTATTGATATAAATATTGTTGCCTTCTGTTTGCACAGATGCTGCAAGAGTAACTACACAAATAGTTGCTTGGCTGCAGTGAAGTGCAGTGGGGTTACCCATACAGCACTCAGAACACATAGGGACAGATTTATCAAAGATCGAAGTGAAAATTGAAATTAAAAAAAACCAAATTTCGAGCAAATTTGAAAGAAAATCAAAAATTTTAATAATGAAATTTATCATGTACTGTCTCTTTAAAAATTTGACTTCCACCATTCGACATCTAAAACCTCTCGAATTGCTGTTTTAGCCTATGGGGGACCTCCTAGAACCCATTTGGAGTAAATTGTTAAACTTTTAAAAATCAAAGTTTTTTTTGAGGAAAAACAATTGAATTTCACTATTACTTCGATTCATACGATTTGAATTTGGACAAATTTGAACAAATACAGACTACCAGCAAAAAAAACTTTTATTTTTTTTAATACATTTCGGTTGTTTTTTTTTAATTCGAATTTCGAAGTTTTTTAAATTCGAAATTCAACTCTTGATAAATCTGCCCCATATTGTACAGTGCGGTACAATGACATGAACAGCCATAAGGAGTTACTGTATTTACTGTCAATAATATGTAGGGGGAGATTCAGTAGCTTCCTACAATTGCTGAAGCAGGAAACATTTTGGATTTTTACGGTTAGGGTCTTTAACACCTTGTGATCTCAATAGGGCACTTGATTTAGCTGCTTTTAATTAAATATGACTATTTGTTGCAATAATAATTATGTTTTGATCCAAATGTTTTATTACAAAAAATATTTTATAGGTATTTTTGTATGAGTTCATGGATTGATCATTTCAGCACCAGACATATTTATATAATTCTTTTTTAAACATCAATTTAGTTTAAATAGAGAAGATTTAACACATTTTGAATGTTTCATTTGTTGGTTCCCTAGCAACTCGGTTGCTGGTTTGCTATCCATAACAACCATGTTTCTGGGTTAAGTCCCTAGCAACCAAGTGCACTTTACTTACATTTTGTAAAATATTGTGGTTTTGGTTTTGGATAGCTCATGTTTAGAGCACTTTTTCAGCTGTTTAATACCGTCATTCGGTTAAAACTGCACCATTAATGCACTTATAGGGCGTTATTTATCAATGTCCGATTTTATCTCAACATTTTCTGCTACAAACTCCAATCAAATCTGCTAGTTTTTTATGCTTATTTATTATAACATTTTCCCGAAAATTTGCTCTGTGGGAAAAAATCTGATTTTCAAAAAAAAAAATTCGGATTTTTTTACCCGACAACACGATTTCTTATGTTTTTTTGCCCGAAAACTCTGAAAACTTCAGGGTATTGAATTAATAAGATTGGCAGCTAAAAGCTGGCAAACTTATGTAGGTGTATATTCAAAATCCAAGTTTCCAAACAAAAATCCAAATTTTGAAGACTAATTAAAAATGAATAGTTCATGTGATACATTACAACTGTTCCAACATATTTACTCCCCTATGCTTAATGCAGATTTAAGCAGATGCAGAATTTATATGGACAGTTTGATTAAAAACAGTTTAAATAAAAACCTTCCCTTTTCATATATAAGTAAATATTAACACACATTTAAAACCATGCTTTGTTGATCTGTTTAGATAATGTTAAAGAAAAGCAACTTACATGATGTGTTGGTAACTGAAAGAGAGAAAAAAATCATAATTAAAAATATTTAAAATACACTCAAACAAAACAGTAAAAAAGCCTTATGTCTACCTATCTATTATGAGTCTTTAGTATTATAATAAAATTATGTGATCTGCAATAAACTAGGACAAGGGATGCACCGAATCCAGGATTCGGTTCGGGATTCAACCAGGATCAGGGGTGCTTCGCCAATGAGGCAAGTTGAGGCCGTCGCCTCAGGCAGCAGCGCCCCACTAGGTACCAGGGGCAGCAAAAATGCTGCTCCTGGTACTTTAAGAGCAAATTTCCAGGGGAGGGGGGGCAGCAGCAACTACTGCTGCCTCAGGCAGCGGAGGGGCCAGGATCGCCCCTGACCAGGATTCTGCCTTTTTCAGCAGGATTCGGATTCGGCCGAATCCTTCTGCCCAGCCGAACCAAATCCAAATCCTAGAATATGCCTCCATTAGAAAATCATGCAGCGTACTCTTTATAAAAGTTTTTTTGGGATTTATTCTGTCATGGAAAGAATATGTTTCTTTACAAAATGCATCAGTTAATATTGCTGCTCCAGCAGAATTCTGCACTGAAATCTGTTTTTCAAAAAAGCAAACTGATTTTTTTTATTTAATTTTGAAATCTGACATGTGCCTAGACACATTGTCAGTTTCCGAGGAGCCCTCAGTCATGTGACTTGTGCTCTGATGAACTTCAATCACTCTTTACTGCTGTACTGCAAATTTGAGTGATATCACCCCCTCCCTTTACCCCCCCCCTCCCCAGCAGCCTAACAACAGAACAATGGGAAGGTAACCAGATATAAAGTTTAATAAACAGGTAATTCCTACATTGGTGTAAACGTATCACTTTATTATCACATGTTCTTTATTCTGTACCTGTTAATCCATCCACCTGTATAGCATGAGGACTGCTTGAATTTACAGATATGGTCCATTTCCCTTTGGCAGGGTTGTTAACCTGATACATTGAACCCCAGGTTTCAGACACAATTGCCTTTGGATTTGAGTCCTTCACTATAAGAAGAAAATATATAAACATCTTATTGCAATACATGAAGAAGAATGAATTTGTTATTTTAGTAACTTATAACAACTATAACAACTAACTAGCATATAGCTTTAGCTACCGGTTGACAGCTTACCCAATTAGCAGCCTGTTAGCATGTGTATGCGTGTATGGTTTCCATCTAACTGGGGCTAATTTAGATATAATTTGGTAAGGCCTGATAGTTCAATGGACCAAGAACTGCTGAGGCATGGATGTAGTCCATGGCTGCTGAGTCTGTGTGATTTTGTGGTCTGTTGGCAGGTGTCCAATTAACAAATCCCACTAGTATTGTGATCAGATCAAGCAATTCATCAAGTGGACACATCTTCCCTTTTATGGACCATTTTTTCCCTTGTGTCCCTGCATTGGTAGAACACGTAGGGGGTTATTTATTAAGGTCCTAATATCAGAACCTCGAATAATTCATAGTTTTTGGAGCAAAAAAAAAACTACACATTTTTCGAGATTTATTAAAGTTTGATGGTCTAAAAACTCTGAATCCAAAACCCCGGCATCTAAATGCTCTGGAGGTCCTGTATAAGTCAATGAGGAAGGTTCCAGGGTCTGCACTGATGTCTGTACTGATATCCGATGATTTTGGGGTTTCGGCACAAAAAACTCAGAAAATTCTGAAAAAATCTTCATTTTTATGGAAAACTCTGAACAATTCTGAGTTTTCGGGGAAAGCTCCGAAGTTTGCCGGACCCTTGTTTTCTGGCTTTTTTTCTTCATACATAAGGTCCATTCGGGAATTCAGAGTTGCTCAAAGTTTGATATTAGAAATACTGAGATAAATTCCGACCTTGATAAATAACCCCCATATTCTTGCACTGAGCACCTTTAAAATGTCTTGAAGAACATTCTCTACCTATTTACTTCAAACTAGTTTTTCCTAGCAACAGATTTGTAGAGTTTAGAAAATTTTCAAGTTGTCATTTGTAGGTGCGAAAGTTTGTCAAGGTGATTTCCCTTAATGTACTGAAAAGATATAGGTAGGGGAGAACATGTGTTAAATTAAATCAGATTCACATTCTTATTAAATCAGACAATGCAAGGTGAGATCCCCTTGAAAGTCTATATTGTACCATGATTGTGTCACAAGGAGTTTATGTAAAGTCAAGGGTTGTCATATTGTTCACATAAACAGGCCAATAGACTGAATATTAGATCAAGGGAAACAGAAGCCCATGTACAGGTAACTTCAATGACTACTACACACCCAAAAGTAAAGATGAAATTTTTCACAGGTTTTAATGAGTAACGAGTTGCTTGTGTGTCTTTAGGTGGAACAGCGCAAATGGTGCATTGTTCTACCATTTGAATGCCTAAATTCAACTCTGCTCATATTTGTAATTCAGTTTGGTGCCACCGATATGCTGCATTCCACAATGACAAGTGTGTTGCAAACTGTGATCCTCCTACAGATAAACAATATGCATGTGGTATATAGACAGCATGCCGGGAAAACGCCAGTTGCAGTAGACGCTTAGATCTGGGCAAGTCAATGTTACAAAATATTCTCTTTTTATAAGCAGCTGTTTTAGAGAATGTGTTTCTTTTATTTATTTAAATAAAATAGTAAACTGGATTTGCAGACCCATATGATAACAGCATTTGTGTTTCTTGGTTTATGAAAAATAGAGCATGTTTATCAAATGCAATAAACTGGTCTCTATCTTAGGGATAGAAAAAGAGCACATTGGCCTTATTTAGGAAAATTCAGATTTAAAACAACAACTTAACCCTAAAAATTAATATGGCTAAAAATGCTGCACTCACATTCTCAGTGGGCTCTGAGCAGCTGTTGAGAAGCTAAGCTTAGGGGTCATCACTAACTATCCAGCAGAAAATGAGGTTGGCCTGTAATATAAGCTGATGCTACAGGGCTGATTATTAAATTCTGATGCTAGTTGCACTGGTTTCTGTGCTGCCATGTAGTAATTATCTGTATTAATTGCTAATCAGCCTTGTATTGCGACATTTCTATTCTATGTGTACTGTAATAAGCTCAGTAAGTGACAGCAGCACAGAGCATGTGCAGTGAATCAGCAGAAAAGAAGATGAGGAGCTACTGGGGCATCTTTGGAGACACAGATCTTTGCTGCTAATAGCCTGTGGTTTCCTTGGCCTGATACAGAACCAAAAACATAATGTACTACGTTTCTATTCTACTTCTTAAGTTGAGCTTTAGTTCTCCTTTTATGTTCTGTACATAAAACACTATTAAACCAATGTTACAATACATTTCAGTATCCATGTTCATAGGTCAGATCAGAATGCTTTTCACATCAAGATCATTTTTTTGTACCTTTCAGTCTAACTCATAATACAGGTATGGGACCTGTTATCCAGAATGCCGGGGACCTTGGGTTTTCTGAATAATGGATCTTTCCATAATTTGGATCTTCATACCATACCACTACTAGAAAATCATGTAAACATTAAATAAGCCCAATAGGCTGATTTTTTTTTCTAAAAAGGATTAATTATATATTGGTTTGGATCAAGTACAAGGTACTGTTTATTATTACAGAACCTTTCCATAATTCAGAAGTTTCTGGATAACGGATCCTAAACCTGTATTATGATCTACAATGATCTACAATGTCAAATCCTCTTGTAACCTATACATACAACCATACAATACAATTTTGATTATAGTAACCAGTATGTAAAGATGACACCATCTTTTGCAGACATTCTTTTTAGATAGTTATGAAATAATTAATTGCTATAAATACACAGTCACCTGAAAGATTTAGAGATATCAGCTAAACTGAATATAATGCACTTACAGTCAGGTCCAATAATTCTTATTGAGGTAATTGGGCCATCAGTGATGAACAGTAAGGTAGTGTAGTTAGTTGATATGGAAAAGTTATCAGTATGACTGCCATTGTAGTATCTGTACAAAAGTCTTTCTGTATTGTTAGCAGGTCTTGATAGCGTGAAGTCTAGATAATTAAACACCTTGGGGGAAAATGTTAAAGATCTGGTTACATTTCTACTGACAAAAGACATTTGTAAACTTAAAATAATGAAATAGCTCAACTAAGTTTTCAAATGGAAGTCATGTGGCTACCTTAGAACTTTATATTTTTGTCTTTTTATAGAGCCCCTTATTCTTTATCTTCTATTTTGATTTTAAAATAACTCTGTAGTTGTACATCTTCAGAAGTTGTCAACACTTATTTCAAGTTTGGCTTCCTGAGTACTGTACTAGGTGGTCATGAACACCGATTGATACATTTTATAAGAAATTGATTTAAAGGGCATGTAAAGAAAAAAAAAGAAAATCCCATTTTTACTTTCTTTAATGAAAAGGAAACCTATCTCCAATATATTTAGTTAAAAAATGTGTACTGTTTTTATAAGAAACCTGACTGTATGCAGTGAAATTCTCCCTTCATTTACTGCTGTGGATAGGAATTGTCAGATGGTCCCTAACTGCTCTGCAGGGAAACAATCATACTTATGAACAGCAGGGGGAGCCCCTGCCTTACTTCCCAGCCATGCAGAACTCAAGCAGCTTTGTTTTTTTTCCTGTAAAGCAGTTAGCGACTGTGAAGAAATTTGTGTTTGATTTTATTTTTGCCTTTACTGTTTCCAATTCCAGCTCCATGGACAAAGATCATGGAGCCAGACTTAAACAGATAAACTGGGATTCTATTTGGAGGATTATTTTGCTGCAGTCCCTGGTTCTGCAGAGTTGGAAAAAGTTTGTATTAAACAATACAAAAACTATAAAAATCCACATTAGATTACATGACAACACAGGACCCAGTACAGTCTGTATATTCTGATTATTAATCAGTCTTGCTGTATCGGCTTCTGGCAGATATTATTTGACTTGTTCTGTTTTGATAATTTATGACGATCCCTAAGCAGCCCAGACCACACTGAGCATGTGCACAGTCTTGGTTTTGCAAAGATGTTTAACAAAGTTACAAGATGGTGACCCCCTGTAGCCAACTTTGAAAGCATAAATTATTTGTTTGATTAGGCTTGTGGTGCAGTAATTTCATGTTTATATTAAGTATACAAAATACAGCATTTCTAGCCTTATTCTATTTTAGACTTTCCTTCCCCTTTAAGCTGGTTACTGATGTTTGTAAAGGTTATCCCTTCCAAGACAGCCACACAATGTGCTTTGGGACAGGCCCATGGGCACATGAGACACATGCACGCTGGACACTCTGAAGGAGATAGCTTATTTATACACAGCTCCCACAGGGACTATACTTACTTTGTTCAGATCTGAGAGGCCAATTTGGAAGACATGCCCAGAGCTCTTAGAAGCAATATCCCTGTAAATAAGGAATGCTGGATCATCTAAACCCCAGCAAAGCCCTGTAATCAAAAAGACAACCTAGGGAAAATAAAATCAAAACAATTATTATAAAAAAAATGAAGACATAATTAATGCCTCAAAAAACACCATGCACTGTATAATAACAAGACCTTGTACTGTACCTGTGACTGTTTGGTATTAATAAGTGAATATATGTTGTTTAGAAGAGCAGTGTTTGTGTAATCTTTGGCAGATGCATCTGTGAGCACCAGAATGAAAGATTTGGGTGGGGAATTCTCTAAAGCCACTTTGAGCCCATTCATTGCAAGTTCTGGACAGTCGCCTCCATCGTAGGCATAGAGATTATTGAAAAACGCTTTAAACTCATCCATTGAATAGGTCACCTTTACTTGACCAAAGGCTGCAAAACAGTGTAAAAAGAACCGATTTATGGAAACTTGACAGGGTCACTGGATTTTGGCATTAAGACATGAAAGACATTCATTTGTAAAATCTATCATTTTTGTAAAGCAGAAATTTGGCTCTTCTTAAAATGTGCCTGCCCTCGCCCTGCAACAGAGCATTAAACACATTCATTAAATGGGAATGTAAAAATCCCCAAAATGAAATAACAGATTTAAAAAAAAATAAAAAAAACACAATTTTTGATGAGAATCATCAGTTCCAAGGCTGTTTCAGTCATTATACAGTATTGATATCTAGGAAGAGTACTATAGAGTTTGAACATGTTGATATTTAAACAGAACACAGATAGGGTTAACATAGTGCTGTATAGTTGATTGGCACTAGAAAAACAACACCCCAGCTCAGGTTACAGAAAAGAATAAAAATCAGCTACATCACATAGGCAGGATCTTCTGACTCTTTTTTGCCCAGGGGAAATATTTTATAAAAAAAACTTCACTTTAAAAAAAACACAAGCCTAATGGACTACAGTTCCAAGCATGATTTATAATAATATAAAAACAGGCTGGAGTATGCTTGGTTTACATCTATTTAAAGGGGCTCTAAAGAATGCTAAAGAATACAACCCTTATGGTGTTGGGCTACAGCTCCCAGCATGCCATAACCTTGATGATAAATTAAAGTGCACTGGGATTGTAGTCCAGCAAAAACTGAGTAAAGCAAGGATGGGAAGCCAACGCTGTAAACTGTTCTAAATTGATACATTATTTAATACATTTCTTATCTTTGTCCCTGCTGAACAGAATCCCTGAGTTTCATTACAGGCAGCTGTAAGAATTGATACAATAGTTGTTAATACTCCAGAGATGCAGCTGAGAAATGTATCGACTAATGTAGCTCAAAACAAGTAAACTGAAAAAAAGTTTTTGAAAGGTTAACATCCCCTTTAAAGTATGCTAAAAATGGTAGCCCAGCAGCATACTGTTTGGGAAGACCTTACATTTCTCTTCAGTCACAAAGGTTTTATCGAATTCCACTTTAAAGGAAATAAGTTCAATGTAAAATCAGCGCAACTAAAAAATTTTGTGAATTTTCTGGCAGTGAAACTGGACAGATTTGCTCATCACTTGTTGGATGGATTAATATATATATATATATAAAATACAAAAAAGCCATGAATATCTTGTAAATTATATCCTTATAAACGGTGAGTTCTGATGTTATCAGTTATAAACGGTGAGTTCTGATGTCATTTCTGTCACATGACTCACTGAAACGTGTGTATTATAATAAATAAAGTACCCCCAGTTATAAAATAGGAGGATATTAGTAGTTACCTCGGAGTTCCATGACCTGTATAAAAACAGGTTTTTTATGTTTTATATGGTCATGAAACATCTCGGTAACTTATAATATCCTTATATTTTACAAAAGGGGGTACTTTATTCACTATATATATATATATATATATATATATATATATATATATATATATATATATATATATATATATATATATATATTCCGTAAGGCTGCTGCACACACTTAAAAGGAGATAATGCCCTGGTGCTAACAGAAGTATTATATATAGTTTCCAAGAAATGCTGTTGCACTCTAGGGACTTTTGCAGTAAAAGCTTTTTTACTGCAAAAGTCCCTAGCGTGCAACAGCATTTCTTGAAATATATATATATACACAAAGCAAAAGGTAATAATTAGTGATGGGCAAAGCATGATTTCGCGGCGAATTCGAGTGCGTTTTTTTTATGGTGGCTCATTTTTGACGATGAATGTGTGCCAGCGTCCAAAAACAAATTTTACCTTTTTGCGAATTTCATGGGAAATTCGTGAATTATTCGGCGAATCAAAATGGGACAAATTAACCCATCACTAGTAATAATTATTAATAATTCATTATTATTGTTATTTATTTATTATTTAATAATAATTTCACAAAATCTCCTTTTTTCATAATTTACAAACCCGGAGTGCGCCAGTCTTTAACTTTTGCTTTACAGTCACAGACTTTGTAGTGTATGTGGAGTGCATATATATATATATATTTGTAATTTTGTATGTTCATTGTATAAACCTATTTATTGTACAGTCTGCAGAATGCTTTGGTGCTTTATAAATACATGTTATTAATAATAGCAATAATAATGATAATAATAGATTATATTCTGCATACAGGGAAAACAGAAAGACAAACTTACTTGGGTCATTAAACTCAACCATTGTATACTGGCGTACTCCATATGGGAATCGTGCTGTTATGCGATCAAGAAGCCAATTATTCACCAATTTCAACTGCTGGAGATCATCATACATTGACCCTGTAGTGTCCACTAAATATGTCAGAGAGGATGAGATGGCTGATGGTGACGACCCTAAAAGGAGATAATACAAGAATTACATTGTTAGCCATATATGCAAAGACTCGCACAAAGCTGTAGGACAGTGTTTTTCTAAGCAGGTTTACACTGTTCTAGTAAATAAGGTGAATTTATTACTAAAAAAACGATGTGCTGTTATTTGTTTATGGTGAAACTGACAGATGGTATGCAGAAAAAAAGGTCCCGGCCCTCTGTGTAACATATCTCTCTTAAGGACAAACACCCAACCTTTTAAAACCTTCTAAAGTTTGTATTGAACATTCTATGAGTAGCGAAATAGCTGTGGCTTTTGTTATTCTATGCAATAAACAGGGCAAACTGTGAAAAGTATATTAACTTAACTTTCTCGTTCTTATCTTCAATTGTGGGATAACACGAAGGTAGTTAAAGGGATACAGACATGAATACACAGAACTCATCTCTATTTCAAAAACATTCTCCTGATTACAGTGATGCATGTTTTATAATAAGAATATTGATATTTTTAAATGAAATGTATAAGTAGAATCCATTTTCAGTACAAGTCCTCCTTTGTTTGCTCTAGTTAGACTCAAAGGCCATGAATATACTGTCAATTATTTCCTTATAAATTGCTAATAGTAATATCATCAGTTTTAAACAGAGCTTAGTGATGTCATTTTTTTTACATGACTCAATAAAACCTGTGTATTATAATAAATAAAGTACCCTTTTGGAAAATATGAGGATATTAGAAGTCACCTTTGAGTTCCATGACCTGAAGTATAATGGAAACCAGAGAGTCTTCAAATGTGAATAAAGCGGGTTTTATTGACGCACAATTGTGCGTCAAAAAAACCACTTTATTCACATTTGAAGACTCTCCAGTTTCCATTATACTTCATGTTACTGCAGTGGAGATGACTACTCCACCAACCTGTTGAAGAGTCAGACTATTAAGTCTTTTGGAGGATTGTGTGGGAATAGAAGGACTTGTCCTATAAAACGACTTGGCCTTCGGTTATATATATATATATATATATATATATATATATATATATATATATTTATGTTTGTAAGTGTTATTAGTGGATCGACCCAACATGTCATTCCTGCTGAAAACAACTAAATCATATCATGTAGCATCTGTATGTTATTTGCAGCAGGAAACGTGGAAACGTTTACGGCAGTGATCCCCAACCAGTGGCTCATGAGCAACATGTTGCTCTCCAACCCCTCAGTGGCCTCAAAGCAGGTGCTTAGGCAAGTTTTAGTTGCATAAGAACCAGATGCACTGCCAAACAGAGTCTCAATGTAGGTTGACAATCCATATAGGGACTGCTAAATGGCCAACCATATTTGGCACCCCAGGAACATGTTTCACGCTAGTTTTGCTCTCCAACTCCTTTTACTTCTGAATGTTGCTCATGGGTTCTAAAGGTTGGGGATCCCTGGTTTACGGCATCCTATTTAGTGCTATTTCTTTGCAAACTTCTCTATGGTTGTACATAACAAGACCTGCAACAGTATCGTAACCTGTTACTGAATTACACCCTTGATATCGGAAATTGGATTGTATTTAAAATATCTTTGAGCACTTACCTGTGCTTACTTTGGATGTATATCCTGAAAAAATAGAAGAATATAAGTTTTACCTTACAGAGGCATTTGGATTTTTAATATTATTTACAAGCAGTATTCTGCGCAAAGATCTAGATATTATTGACTGCAAGCATTTACTGATAAAGACCATAGTGAAGTCTGGGGCAACAGGGGGAGCTTAGCTTGTGAGGACAGCATATGGTCCACTGCAACCATTGCCTGGTTGAAAAAGGCCCAAAATGTCCCCCTGCTCTCTCCCAGGGAGACCTATTTATCAAAATTCAAATTTGTGTAGTTTTAGATGTTTATCCACTAAAAAACGCACATAAAAAAAAACAAATGTCTACTTATTTATTAAAATGTTCAAGTATGAAAAGAGCAAACAAAAACATGCAATGAATCATAATAAAAACATGAAAACCTGGAAATCCTCATTGTTGTAGACATTTTCTCACAATTACAAATGAAACAAACCCAGTAAACCTCTAAGGGCTCTAAGCAAAGAAAGATTTTATAATTACAAAAAGACAGTGTCTGTTAAATTCTACATGACCTTCCCAACTGGCGATGGCGAAATTTTGTATTAGAGTTTTGTTGTGGTTTTTACACTTAAATTCTAATTTTTTTGTGGTTTGAGTAATTTGTCTAATACATGATTTGTAGAGCTAAAAAGTTGGATTTGGGGAAATTAACAAAATAGAAACATTCATACATTGGCCCCTAAATGTCACTTCTACAAATACTCATGTAATCTTCATGAAGATCTTCAACCAATAACTGTTTTTTGCGTAATGAAAAAAATGTAATTCTAATGACATGGTTGCTTAATAAAAATATCAATATGAAGGGGAAGATTTATTAAGGGTCGAATTTCGAAGTGGAAAATACTTTAAAATTCGACCATCAAATAGAATCCTCCGACATTCGAATTCAAAGTCGGAGGATTTTATTCTTCGTACGATTCGAACGATTTTATCGTACCGATCGTACGATTTTCCTTCGGATATAAAAAACGTAGAAAATTGCTCTGGAAGGTCCCCATAGACTAACATAGCACTTCGGCAGGTTTACGTTGGCGAAGTATTGAAGTCAAAGTTTTTTTAAAGAGACTTCGATTATCGAATGGTTGACTAGTCGAACGATTTTTACTTCGAATCGAAGTGGAAGTAAATTTGAATTCGTAGGGGCAGATTTATCAAGGGTCGAATTTCGAGGGTTAATAAACCCTCGAATTCGACCCTCGAAGTAAAATCCTTCGAATATCAAATTTGAAGGATTTTATACTTTTGATTCAAACGATTTTAAGTGATCGATTGAAGGATTTTTATTCGATCAAAAAAAACTTGTGGTGGGGAAGGTCCCCATAGGCTAACATTGCAGCTCGGTAGGTTTAAAGTAGAGAAGTATGAAGTCGACATATTTTTTAAAGAGACAGTACTTCGACTATCGAATGGTCGAATAGTCGAACGATTTTTACTTCGAATCATTCAATTCGATCTAATTTGACCCATTCAATGGTCGAAGTACCCCAAAAAATACTTTGAAATTCTAATTTTTTTTTATTCTACTTCTTCATTCGAGCTTAGTAAATCTGCCCTGTAGTATCCTATTCGATGGTCGAAGTATTCAAAAAATTACTTAGAAATTCAAACTTTTTGTACTTCGAAAATTCACTCGAACCTTAGTAAATCTGCCCCGAAAATTATTAATAGAGCAAATTAGTTTGAAGACAAATAAAAATTATATAAAATGTTGGTTTTATAGCTGGTCACTTACCTGTAACATAGCTTGTCTGGGCATGGGACCTATCAGATGCCAAAAATAAAATCAGCAATGCTGGCAACATATGCATCAACATTTTTACCCTGAAACAAAAACACAAGTTAGTTGCACATAACAAAGCAGCTTTCAGGTGTTCTGCACCTTGAGTAGGTGCCCATTTATATGGGTTTTTAAAGGAGGGGACCATTATGAGGTGTCATAATGGAATTCTTTTTTGCTTATTTTGTTGTGAAAAGCACAAAAGGTGATTTCATTTTCCAGTAAGGTAACAGAGAAGGAAGTAACTGGGTGAAATGTTTGAAGTCTAAGCATCATTTTATGGTACTTTTACTTCCTCAAGTTTGTGTAACTAAAGAGGGCTTTCTCCTTTAAGTTAATTTTTACATTCATGTAGACACTGGTATTTGACACAATTCACAATGTATTATTAATTATTTTGATTATCGTTAATGAATTCCCAAAAGGCCTTTTGAAAAAGCTTTGGCAAAAACGCGGGGCAAGACAATTTCTGCAATATATTAGCAATAATTTTCTAAAAAAATGGTGTCGCTGAGGTACATTTGGGGGTTTTAGTACATTGTAAATGTGCATCCACTCTGTGCTTCTAGCTTCTATTTAAACCTATGTTTAATTTAATCAGCAACACAGAGGGGCAGATTTATCAAGGGTCAAATTTCGAGGGTTAAAAAACCTTTGAATTCGACCCTCGAAGTAAAATACTTCGAATTCAAATATTGAATTTGAAGGATTGTAGCTCAAAATGTTTGATTGAACAATCGAATAAAAACGATTAAATCCTTCGAATCGAACGATTTGAACGATTTTTTCGAATGATTTTTATTCGATCAAAAAAAACATAGAAAAGTGCTCTGGAAGGTCCCCATAGGCTAACATTGCGCATCGGTAGGTTTAAAGTGGCGAAGTATGAAGTCGAAGTACTTAGATTATCGAATGGTCGAGTAGTCGAACGGTTTTTACTTTGAAACGTTTGAATCATTCGATCCAATCGAATTCGATCAAATTTGACCAATTCGATGGTCGAAGTACCCAAAAAAATTATTTCGAAATTCACATTTTTTTTTTTTATTCTAATTATTCACTCGAGCTTAGTAAATCTGCCCGAGACTTTTTAATTGGAATTAACTACTAGTGATGGGCGAATTTGCGCCGTTTTGCTTCAACGAAATATGCGCCGTTTCGTGAATTTTTCGCCATTTCGAGCGAAATTCGTGAAACGCTGAAAAATTCGCGAAATGTCGATTTTTTTTGGGCAAATTTTCGCAGTTACATTTTGGGAGTACCAATTCCTGCTTATTTTTTTAATCTAATGATATGTATTTTTTAATTAATCTGTTGCATCAAGAAATAAATGAAAGCATCACTTTATGGGGGTTATTTATCAAAGTCTGAATTTATCTCAATATTTTCTGCTACAAAATCCGTTCAAATCCGCTCGGGTTTTTTACGCTGATTTATTATTACATTTTCCTGAAAATTTGCTTTGCGGGAAAAAATCAGATTTTCAATTTTTTTTTCGTTTTTTTTATCCAATTTTCATGGATTTTTAACCTGAAAACTCAGATTTTTGCCCTTAAACTCTGAAAACGTTGGGACATTGAAGGAAACCCAGCACACATCAAAAAATCATTGGGACTTCTCCTATTGACTGCAACTTTGACAGGTCTGAGATGCTGGATTTTCTGATTTGGATTCCTCAGGGTTTAATAAATTCCAAAAAAATTGTGATTTTTTTAAAAGTCTGATTTTATTAATTTTTGCGTTCAGAGTTTAGTAAATAACCCCCTATATGTGGTCTAATCTCAACTTGTTTTAGCACTATGATTCACACTATTAACTTTTTGTAATGATGAATACAAATAACATTCTAACTTCAGGTTAATTTAATACAGAACAAACCTTAGGTGCTTGTAGAACTCACCGGTTATGAAGGGAGGTCCAGGTGCACCGCCCTGAACCCTCAGCTTAGGGAGCACCACTGTATAAAGAAAAAGGGCAGGAACTAGCAGAGACCAGTCTTCCAGGCAGGCTTGTCAAAACATATAGGGGGAAATCTACTAAAGGCAAAGTGGCTAACGCTGGCGAAAATTTGCCAGCGTGACGTCATTTTGGCACTCCGCCGATTTACGGTAGCTGGCATAAATTCGCTGGCGTCATTTTCCCAAGGAGATAGACACTGGCGCAACTTCGCACTCTAACGCCAGGCGAATTTTCGGTCTGGCGAAAGAGCGTTACTACGCAAATTCACTAAGTTTTTGATTTTACCTCTATCGCCAGACTTGCCTTCGCCACCGCTGGCATTTTTTCCTATTTAAAGGGTGATAGACTGAAAAAGATAGTAATTTTTTTTTGGGGTACCCTCCATCCCCCCTACATTAGCCAAGTTATGGCACCTAAACTATACTGTGAGCACATGTGTAGGGCATTATAACAACTTTATATAATTTTACTAAGGTTCCCTGGCCTTGTGTAGTGTAATGTATTTGCTGCAACATATAGGGCCATTGTACTTAACTGCACGCCGTATGATTATTAGCCAACAGTAGCATAACTTCGAACTGCTGAGCGTAATTTCACTGGCGTAATTTCACTGCGTAATTTCGCAAGCATTCGGTACCCTGTGCTCAACTTCGGATCTTTGTGAGTTAGCGTTGGCCATGCGAATTTACGCCTGGCGAAGTGTTGCGATACAACCTCACTGCTAGTGATGGGCGTCCAAAAAAACGTCAGCGTCTGGTTTTTTGGACGCCGGAACCATTTCGCCGGTGTCAAAAACAAGACGCCAGCGCCGTTTCGTGATTTTTTCGAAGTTTTACGAATTTCGCTGGAAATTCGCAAATTTTTCGACTAAGAGAGACGCCACAAATTTGCCCATCACTACTCACCTCCTTAAGCGTTTCATATCTCTCATATACATAATCATAGGCTCATAATTTAATACAGCAATCCAGAGATTAGTTGCAGTAAGGGCTTTATTTTAAAAAAGCAATTTATTTGGTATGATTTTAATATTTTTTTAAATTTAATTTAATATAATTACTTTTTAAATAACAGAGGAAAGATTTATACACATTTATAGAGAGAGCTCAAGCGCACCAGTGAGAACACCATTTCCAGTAAGGAACATAGTAGTTTTTTTTCAATAATTTCCCTATACATAGGATATTGTTTTGCTTATATACATTCTTTAACAATTTTTTCCATTCCTCTCGGCTAATGGGCTGTGCATAAATACTCACTCGACTGACATGTTATTGTATGAAAGAAGCAATGTTTTGTAAACAAAGGTTTGTTTTGCTTTGTCATAGCACATCTCATGGTCTTGTAAGAAGGTACTTTTCTGTTGAAATGATAGAAATCTGAAACTGCTGAAAGAAAAATAGAAAGAAAGAAAGAAAGAAAGAAAGAAAGAAAGAAAGAAAGAAAGAACGAGAAAAAGGAAGAAAGAACGAACGAGAAAAAGAAAGAAAAGAAAGAAAGAAAGAAAGAGAACGAGAAAAAGAAAGAAAGAAAGAACGAGAAAAAGAAAGAAAGAAAGAACGAATGAGAAAAAGAAAGAAAGAACGAATGAGAAAAAGAAAGAAAAGAAAGAAAGAAAGAAAGAAAGAAGAAAGAAAGAAAGAAAGAAAGAAAGAAAGAAAGAAAGAAAGAAAGAAAGAAAGAAAGAAAGAAAGAAAGAAAGAAAGAAAGAAAGAAAGAAAGAGAAGTAGTATTTCGCTAAAAATCTTGCTGGAATTTGGGTGGCATCTATCTATTATCTGTCTGTCTGTCTGTGTCTCTCTCTCTCTCTCTCTCTCTCACTTATCACTGGCTAGCACATATAAAATGAAGGAACCAAGCAGTTATCCTGCTTGGTTCCAGCTTTCTTTGTTTTATATGTTCTAACTAGTGATGAGAGAAAACATTTGCCATGTACAGAGTCGCAGTGAAATTCCGCGTTAGGTCGACGGTGAAAATTTTTGGAAAACCGTGTAAAAGATTTGCCCCACCGCTCGTTTAGCTTTGCACAGCAAAACAAAAATGACGCGTGACAAAAAAAGTTGCACAACAAAAAAAGGGACAAATTGTCTTAATGAAGACACGAATAATAATGTCAAAAATAAGATATTTCTGACTACAGATTGAGATTATATATAATGGAGAGCCCATTAACCCAACTGAGTGCTCCTCCATTAAGCTCCACACTCTAGAAACACAATTTATATGAACTGTACGGTAACACAAATAGCATAAGACTGGGGGGTCTAAGGCCAACCAGGGTTGCTGCCTCAGGAGCCCCCTCACCCCAGCCCCAAGCCCAATACAGCCCTCCACCCCAGCACTGAACAAGTCTGTCTTTGATCCAAAGGTTTGATTCCAGTGTAATACAATGAAGAAAAAAATGACATAATCATCTCTCTATGTAAGATAACAGCAAGATGCCTGACATGGGCATTCTCATTGGTCAGTTCTTTTGCATTTATAATGAAGTCTTTGATCAGTACAACTTTCATTTAAGCTACTGTATAATTACATATTTCTGCAACGTCTATGGGAAACTAGGGGGTGCTGTGGGACGGCATTATGGCTGGATTTACGTCTTTTTTAAATACACACATTTACTTTATAAACTATTCCCTAAACTACATACTGGGCTCAATTCAATTTGATGAGAAAGCTGATCTTATAATTATTATATCCCTGAAGTGTTATTGAGATATGTTTTACTGGTTTGAGAAGTCAGGCTCCACCAGTTGGGATTTTCATTTTGTATTTAAATGCTGCTATGGGCCCTGGAGAGCTGGGGAAAAGTTTTATTGTGCAATATTGCTTTAAGAATACAACCCTAATGTTACTGGACTACAGCTCCCAGCATTAGGGATGCACCGAATCCAGGATTCGGTTCGGGATTCGGCCAGGATTCAGCCTTTTTGAGCAGGATTCAGATTCGGCCGAATCCTTCTGCCCAGCCGAACCGAATCTGAATCCTAATTTGCATATGCAAATTAGGGGCGGGAGGGAAATTGCATGACTTTTTGCCAGAAAAAAGGAAGTAAAAAATGTTTTCCCCTTCCCACCCCTAATTTGCATATGCAAATTAGGGTTCGGATTCGGTTCGGTATTCGGCCGAATCTTTCACGAAGGATTCGGGGGTTCGGCCGAATCCAAAAAAGTGGATTCGGTGCATCCCTACCCAGCATGCCTTAACCTATAATAATATAATATCTTAAAGTATGCTGCCATTTGTAGTCCAGCAACATTGTGGTTGAGCAGTGCGGTGCAGCTGGGTTTAGTGTCCCTTTAAGAAAGGGTCAGGCAGTTGCAGTTTAACTTGCACTGCTAAAAATAAAGCAGGGCTATCATGAAGTATTGTTATACAGGTATGGGACCTGTTACCTAGAATGCTCAGGACTTGGGGTTTTCCAGATAACGACTCTCTCCGTAATTTGGATCTTCATACCTTAAGGGGCATATTTATCAAGGGTCGAATTTTGAATTGAAAAAACTTTGAAATTCGAATTCAAAAAGACCAACCGAAGTTTTTTTTGGTCGAATAGGTCCATTTTCAATCGAATAGGTCCGTATTCACCCCGAATTCGAATCGTAGAAATCTAAGGAATAGCGCAATCGATTGAATTACAATTGAATAGGCTAAAACAGCAATTTGCCAGGTTTTAGATGGCGAATGGTCAAAGTCGAATTTTTAAAGAGACAGTACATGATAAATTTCGATATTCGAATTTTTGATTTTTTTTTCAAATTCAAATCTAGTTTGGACTATTCCCTAGTTGCAGTACACAAAAAATAGCTCAAAATTCGAATTTTTTTCTTTCGAAAATTCAACTCGACTTTTGATAAATCTGCCTCTAAGTGAAAATCATGCAAACATTAAATAGGCTGCTTTTGCTTAAAATAAAGATTAATTATATCTTACTTTGGATCAAGCACATGGTAAAGTTTTATTATTACAGAGAAAAGGGAGTCATTTTAAAAAAATTTATTATTTGGAAGTTGGAATTTTGGAGTCTATGGGAGATGGTCTTTCCATTTGGAGCTTTCTGGTTAACGGGTTTCCAGACAGATCCCATACCTGCAGTTTACCTTTAAGCTACTGTAACCAGGCACAATCTTGTGCGTGTCCATTAAAACCACAGCCCTTCTAAGAACCTTTGGCCCTCTATTCACATGTCATTGCTGCAATCTGTTGTATGGTGATAAATCAGAACCCAAGACAATGTATAATAAACACGAAAATTTGCTTTAGTAGAATTTTTTTTCCAGTTAGAATTTGCTCACCAACTTCAGTGTGAATTCATGCATACCTCCTTATTATAAAGAGAGAACTAACTCTGAACTGTGGAAATGTGTTTATAGTTCAGAGTTAGTTATAATTCTAAAAATAATATTAATGAAAGAAACAGCATTTCTGGGAAGGAATGTGGTGTTTTTTTTAAAGGATTTCCTGTACCTACAGTAGAATAGTATTTTCCCTATACACATGTTCAATGTTGTCCTCTACCCATCCCATGTCTAGTTCACTCTGCTTAAATCTCCATTCAACTGGCTTCATACCAGTTCTCTTCAAAGTACGTTTTGTTACATATTGTAAACACAAATTGCGGCATTTTTTTGTTATGATTTTATCAGAATCCACAGTCAACAATAGAACAAAGCATCGCAACTTCTTGTTGCTTTATCTAAATCTGCTTTGTTGACCTCCAGTATTATATGTTCTCTTTCTATTTCTAGTGAGGTGTGGCGTTTATGTTCTCTGTGGTCTCCGTGAACTATGTTTCATAAACTGAGGAGCATAATTGCAATTGTGTTTACTATCAACCTTTACAGGGAAATCGATGTTAACAATAATTTGTTAGATTAACCCTTTAAGTGCCAGCAGAATTTCACATTTTGGTTACGCGAAATGCCAGCCGTTTTTAAGCATTTTGTGCTCTCTCACTTTAGGGGCATTTTCTGAGGGGAAACCTATAGTTTACCTAGGAAAACTATACATTGTTTTTTTCGGTAGAAACTGAGCTTTCTAAATCTGCCTGAGTTTTCATGTATTTCCACCTGTGCAAAAAAATTTATAGTGCTAAATAACAAAAAAAAATGAAAAATTACCATTTTTCATCGTATATCAATTTATACCAGAAAAATATTTCATTTTACAGATGAAAATCCAACGTATTTGGAAAGCCTTATGTCTCTCGAACGTGCCAATACCAGATATGTATAGTTTTAGGGAGATTTAGGATTTCTGTACAGCAAAAACTCCCGGCAGTATATTACTGAATTTTGAAAGCACTAAGGCAGAAAACGGCATGCTTTAGATTCCAAGGCAAAAAATCCTGAAACCATAGGTTTACCCCAGAAAACCATACATTTTTGAAAATTACACATTCTGCCGATTACAAAATGGGTAACTATGTCTCTCTACTCCCAACTACCAAACAGAAAAGCTTGTCTGAACATAGCGGTTTTTCAAAATAAAATTCAAAATTTTGAAAAATCATTTCAAAGGTTTTATTTTGCTGCTCCGCATATCCCAAACTATATTACGTACCAAGAAAAAGCACCTGAAATATGATTGCCAGGGGTCCACTGAACAGTTTGATACCCATTATGCATAGGTTTACCAAAGTATCTGGCATTTAGAGACACAAATATGAAGTTAGCGCATCCAAATTGTTCAGGACTTTACTTCAGCTACTGAGAAATCAAAACATTGACTGCATTTTTTGTGGGGTAAAAACACAGAAATATATGTTTACCCCCCAAACCCATATATTTTTGGAAAGAACACATTCTACAGAATCTAAAATGGGTACCCATGCCTTTCTGCTCCAAACTACTGAGTCGCAAGGCTTTCCCAAAATTGTCGGTTTTGGTGAAATATCTGAAAATTGCCTCAAAGCTTCAACTTCCCAGCACCATATCACCCATGTATCATTACGTACTAAGAAAAAGCACCCTAAATATGATTGCCAGGGTTCCTCTGAACATTTTGGTGGCCATTGTTCATAGGTTTACCAAAGTATCTGGCAGTTAGAGGCCTCAAAATGAAGTTAGCGCATACAAATAGTCCTGTGGGTAACTTCATCTAATGAGAAATCAACACATTGACTGCATTTTTGTGGGGTAAAAACACAGAAATATATGTTTACCCCCCAAACCCATATATTTTTGGAAAGAACACATTCTACAGAATCTAAAATGGGTACCCATGCCTTTCTGCTCCAAACTACTGAGTCGCAAGGCTTTCCCAAAATTGTCGGTTTTGGTGAAATATCTGAAAATTGCCTCAAAGCTTCAACTTCCCAGCACCATATCACCCATGTATCATTACGTACTAAGAAAAAGCACCCTAAATATGATTGCCAGGGTTCCTCTGAACATTTTGGTGGCCATTGTTCATAAGTTTACCAAATTATCTGGCATTTAGAGGCCCCAAAATGAAGTTAGCGCATACAAACAGTCCCGTGGGTAACTTCAGCTAATGAAAAATCAACACATTGACTGCATTTTTGTGGGGTAAAAACACAGAAATATATGTTTACCCCCCAAAACCCATATATTTTTGGAAAGTACACATTCTACTGAATCTAAAATGGGTACCCATGCCTTTCTGCTCCAAACTACTGAGTCGCAAGGCTTTCCCACAATTGTCGGTTTTGGTGAAATATCTGAAAATTGCCTCAAAGCTTCAACTTCTCAGCACCATATCACCCATGTATCGTTACGCACCAAGAAAAAACACCCTAAATATGATTGCCAGGGTTCCTCCAAACAGTTTGGGGGCCATTGTTCATAGGTTTACCAAAGTATCTGGCAGTTAGAGGCCTCAAAATGAAGTTAGCGCATACAAATAGTCCTGTGGGTAACTTCATCTAATGAAAAATCAACACTTTGACTGCATTTTTGTGGGGTAAAAACACAGAAATATATGTTTACCCCCCAAACTCATATATTTTTGGAAAGTACACATTCTACAGAATCTAAAATGGATACCCATGCCTTTCTGCTCCAAACTACTGAGTCGCAAGGCTTTCCCACAATTGTCGGTTTTGGTGAAATATCTGAAAATTGCCTCAAAGCTTCAAATTCTCAGCACCATATCACCCATGTATCGTTACGCACCAAAAAAAAACACCCTAAATATGATTGCCAGGGGTCCTCCAAACAGTTTGGTGCCCACTGTGCATAGGTTTACCAAAGTATATGGCAGTTAGAGGCCCCAAAATGAAGTTAGTGCATACAAAAAGTCCAGTGTGTAACTTCAGCTAATGAAAGATCAACACACAGGAGAAAGCTCTCTGTTTAGTGCTGAATTAAGCATTGAAATTCCTGTTTGAGACAGGATTTTTTGTTATCACTTGGTGTGTGAATGTGTTGTCCACTTGGTGGGTGAAATTTGGGAAGTTTTGAGTTGATTTTCTTTACTAAAAATCGATTTTTCTTTTGACCCTGAAGGTGAGTGATTCCTAGCCCAGTTCCTTTCACTTGCTCTGGGCTACAAACTCACTGTTAGATCCCCTACCCCTCCCCCGCACCTGGGTGTCAGTTTCATTTGCATTTTTCTCTTGTTTCAGCACAAATTGTTTAATTTTTGTACAGATTGAGTGGATATTTTGATTTTGCACTCAGTTCTGTGAGGAGAGAAAGCTAAAGGGAGAAGGATTTAATATAAGTATAAATATAAAATCTTTTCCAGCAGCAGCAGTGCAGCTCCCAGGCACCTGCTCACATTAACCCTCTCCCTGCCACAGCTTCTCAACTTAAAACTTACTTTTTTGTTAATCAATAGTATAAAGCTTTCTTTTTGTGTGGTGTTGTGTAAAATAATGGGAGGGAATAAAAAGGAAAGTTATAAAAAAACATCTCTTGGTTCTAAAGCAAAAGGACCTGAAAAACCCAGCTGTAGCTCTGCAAGGAAACACCAGTCAGAGCCCATGTCAAAAAGCCCCATTGCCTCTACTTCTGCTGCTGCAGCCAATGTGACCCCTGCTAAAACATTTGCACACGCGGTAGCTACTGGCAGCAACCCTAGCCAAGTCACTGCTGGGGTAGAGAAGCTTACAAGGAAGCATGGGGTCAGATGCCTAATGTCAAGCACTCATGGCATAGAGGCTTATATAAAGGCTGCAGCTGAAGTGGTGGGCCACTCTGCAGTAGTGGCAGCAAGTAAAATGTATGGGAAAGCCATAATCTTTGCCCGTACTCTAACTGCAGTGCATACTCTGGTACAGAGGGGTATCACAGTGGGAGGGAGTTATGTCCCTGTAGAACCCCTAGAAGGATTGGGCACAAGGGTGGTTTTATCTAATGTGCCCCCCTTCCTGCAAGACCACTTATTGTACCCCCACCTGCAAGCCCTTGGGGAGTTAAAATCAAATATGTCTAGAATTCCCCTGGGATGTAAGGAGAGCAGACTGAGGCACGTCCTTTCCTTTAAAAGGCAGGTGCAACTACTTTTACCTCGGGGGCAAGACACTATTGAGGGGTCTTTCGGGGTTCCGTTTGAAGGGGTGCTGTATAAAATTTTTTACAGCACAGAGGAAGTGAGGTGCTTCCTTTGCAAGAACCTGGGGCACACTCGCCAGAGTTGCCCCAAAGGGCAAATTAAGACCACAGCCCCTGTTCCTGCTCCCAGTGCCTCAAATAAAACATCTTATCCTGCTGGGACTATTTCAGCAGGGTCCTCAAAGGGGATATCTCCTTCACTAAAGAACCTCAAGGTGGCTGTTACACAACCCACCTCTACAACATCCAAACCTCCTCCTTCTTCGCTGAAGACATCTAAGGCTGCAGCATGTCTTACAATTGTGGCAAAAGAGAAGGGGGGAAAACATGTCAAAGCTTCCCCCAGGGTCACAGTTGTTCCTACCACAAAAAAGTGTACCCCTGTTATGGGCACCCCTGAAGGTGTGGGGGTACCCATGATTGCAACACCTGTTGGGGTTGGGGCAGATAGTGGCCTTTCCTCTTCAGATGCCAAGAAAAAGAGGAAATTTAAATCAAACTGGCTGGTACCTGAGGAATGGGCATCAGTGGTTAATGATGGGGCACCCCCATCCAAGGGTAAAAAGGGCAGCAAGACTTCTGCTCCTCATGTGGTGACATTGTCTGGCCCAACTGTTGGTCACGATCAACCGGTGTCAGACCATGCACTCTTGCCTCCAGACCAGGTGGGGAATAATGAGGTTAATGGTCTGCATGGCCTTGAACATGGCAGTGTTGGTTTCCCCACAGAGTCAGGGGTGCAGTATCTGCCTCAAAATCATTTGGAAGATCTTCCCTTGGAGTGTAAAGAGACACCTAATGAGACTCCTGCAGAGTGGGCAGTCAGTGTTCCTGAGGTGCTGAGATTTGGCAACTGCAACCAGCCTCAGTTTTTAGTGCCTCAGGGTATTTCACTCCAGGTGGGGGAGAATATTGGGCTAACCCCCATACAGGACCCTGCAGATAAAACTGCTGGGAAGGATGGTGAGGGTGGAGTTGTAAATATGGTGGAGGGTAGCCAGACAACCTCTACTGTTCATGCTAAAATCTCTCCTCCCTTGTCTTCAACTGACCCAAATGTTATTGCCATCCAGAAAGCACAGGAGGTAGTAGAGAGGGCAGAGGCTAACCATCGAGCCTCCAAAGCTCTACCTGTTGCTGGGGAGCTAATTAGTTCTGTTGCTCCTGTGTCAAACACTTCCAAATGTGTTTCAAGTGAAGTTGAGGGAACACCTGAGCCATTGCAGGGTCTCCAGAAAAGTGATTCTGATACTTTTCCTGTAACAACTTGTGGAGAGATTCTCAAAGCTCTAGTGGAGAGGGGAGATTATCAATCCCTTAGCCAGGAAGAGCTCATGGATGAGGGGAACATCGAAGAGGAGGTTGACATAGGAGTGGCAAATCCTTCTACCCCAATCATCCCTGCTGAGGAACTCAAAAAGTTTCTTGAGAGCACCCTTGGTGTTAAATTAGAGAAGAAGATGCACATGGCTCTGGAGAAGTGGCATGATTTGCCTTTAGTTATCAATTCTGTGAGACAATACATTAAGGTCATAAAAGAGGCCAAGAACTATGGAACAGCGGAATATCTCCGTATAATGAAGTTTCACAAAAAATGTTTGTCTCATCAGACCTTGATGAAGGTTAAAGCACTTCCTAAGACTCAGTAATGGCCTTGAGTATAAGCACACTTAATACTAATGGCTGTCGGAATCCTTTCCGAATGTTTCAGGTACTCTCCTTTCTTCGTCAAGGAGGGTACTCTGTGAGTTTCCTCCAAGAGACCCACACCACTCCAGAGCTTGAAGCAAGCTGGAATCTGGAGTGGAAGGGAAGGGTCTTTTTTAATCACCTCACTTGGACATCATGCGGGGTGGTGACCCTTTTCTCAGATTCCTTCCAGCCAGAGGTCCTGAATGCTACCTCTGTCATCCCTGGCCGTCTATTGCATCTTCGGGTCCGGGAGTCAGGTAGAACATATAATCTAATGAATGTGTATGCTCCTACTACCGGACCAGAGAGGGCACGGTTCTTTGAAAGTTTGTCAGCCTACATGGAGACAATTGACTCTGATGAAGCCTTGATTATAGGGGGTGATTTTAATTACACCCTTGATGCTCGAGATCGCAATGTACCCAAGAAAAGAGACTCGTCTGAGTCCGTTTTGCGAGAACTAATTGCTCATTTCTCCTTGGTTGATGTCTGGAGAGAACAGAACCCAGAGACGGTTGCTTTTACCTATGTCAGGGTGAGAGATGGTCATGTTTCTCAATCCCGGATTGATAGGATATATATATCGAGCCATCTCATGTCACGAGCCCAGTCGAGCACCATTAGATTGGCACCATTCTCAGACCACAATTGTGTATCCCTGAGAATGTCAATCGCACCATCTCTGCCAAAAGCTGCTTACTGGCACTTTAACAACAGTTTATTAGAAGATGAGGGTTTTGCAAAGTCAGTCCGGGATACATGGAGAGGCTGGAGGGCCTTTCAGGATGAATTTGCCACATTGAACCAGTGGTGGGATGTAGGCAAGGTTCACCTAAAGCTCTTGTGTCAAGAGTATACCAAAAGTGTGAGCGGGCAGCGCAATGCAGAGATTGAGGCACTGAATGGGGAGGTGCTTGATCTTGAGCAAAGGCTATCAGGCTCTGAAGACCAAGCCCTTCAGTGTGAATATCTAGAAAAGAAAGAAGCGCTGCGTAACATGGAACAACGACAGGCTCGTGGTGCCTTTGTGCGAAGCCGGATGCAGTTACTTTGTGATATGGATCGCCGTTCCCGATTCTTCTATGCTCTGGAGAAGAAGAAGGGGAACCGAAAACAAATTACATGCCTTTTTGCGGAGGATGGAACCCCCCTTGAGGATTCGGAGGCTATCCGGGACAGAGCCCGGTCCTTCTATCAAAACCTTTTTTCTCCAGATCCCATCTCTCCAGATGCCTGTGAGGAGCTATGGGATAGGCTTCCAGTGGTCAGTGAGAGGAGAAAAGAGAGGTTGGAAACACCAATCACTCTAGATGAACTCTCTCAAGCACTCCGTTTAATGCCCCACAATAAATCTCCTGGGCTTGACGGACTGACCATAGAGTTCTTCCAGTTCTTTTGGGATACTCTGGGCCCTGATTTCCATAGGGTCCTAACTGAGGCCTTCAAGAAAGGTGAGTTGCTACTTTCGTGTCGTCGAGCAGTGTTATCACTACTTCCTAAGAAGGGGGATCTCCGTCTTATTAAGAACTGGAGACCAGTCTCACTGCTTAGCACAGACTATAAGATCGTGGCCAAAGCTATCTCACTTAGGCTCAAATCTGTGCTGGCAGAGGTGATTCATCCTGACCAGTCCTATACAGTCCCCGGTCAGACAATTTTTGATAATGTCTTTTTAATCCGAGACTTACTACATTTTGCGAGAAGGACTGGTCTATCTCTTGCTTTTCTCTCTCTGGATCAAGAGAAGGCATTTGACAGGGTGGATCACCAATATCTTATAGGCACTCTGCAAGCCTATAGCTTTGGCCCACAGTTTGTGGGCTACCTGAAAACAATGTATGCCTCTGCAGAGTGTTTAGTTAAAATCCACTGGTCTCTGACTGCACCTCTGGCCTTTAGACGAGGAGTTCGGCAAGGATGCCCCTTGTCGGGACAACTGTACTCGCTGGCCATTGAGCCCTTCCTGTGTCTCTTAAGGAAAAGGCTCACGGGACTGGTGCTCAAAGAACCTGACATGAGGGTGGTTCTCTCAGCCTACGCTGATGATGTAATTCTTGTGGCCCAGGACCTAGTTGATCTTGAGCGGGCACAAGAGTGTCAAGAAGTCTACGCTGCTGCCTCATCTGCCCGGATCAACTGGTCCAAGAGCTCAGGCCTTCTGGAGGGTTCTCTAAAGGTAGATTTCCTGCCTCCTGCTTTTCGTGACATCTCGTGGGAGAGTAAAATCATTAAATATTTAGGCGTCTACCTATCAGCTGAGGAGTATCCTGTCTCACAGAATTTCATTGAACTTGAGGAGTGTGTTCTAACGCGCCTTGGAAAGTGGAAGGGTTTTGCTAAAGTACTTTCTATGAGGGGGAGAGCTTTGGTGATTAATCAGCTGGTGGCCTCTCAGATCTGGTACCGGCTGATATGTCTTAGCCCAACCCAAGAATTCATTGCTAAGATCCAGAGAAGGTTACTGGACTTTCTCTGGATAGGAAAGCATTGGGTTTCTGCAGGTGTCTCAAGCCTCCCGTTGAAAGAGGGAGGGCAGGGAGTCGTGTGTATACGTTCTCAAGTGCACACCTTCCGTCTCCAGCAAATACAGAGATACTTGTATGCAGATCCTTCTCCACAGTGGTGTTCTCTAGCATCGAGTTTTTATCGCCAGGTACGAAATATGGGATATGACCGGCAATTGTTTATAATTGAACCTGAGGGTTTCCTAAGAAACATTTCAACCCTGCCGGCTTACTACCAAGACACGCTAAAAACCTGGAGCATGGTATCCATGTTAAGGCAAGGAGCCATTGAAGGGGAAGACATCCTAAATGAGCCCCTACTTTACAATCCATCTTTTAAGACTAGGATGTTAGAATCAATCAGCATCCGACGTCGCCTTTGCCAGGCTCGGTTAACCAGAGTTGGAGATCTCCTGGATTTTGAGAAATCAGATTGGGTGGACTGTCAAGCAGTTATGCAACGCATGGGATTCCTCACCACTAGGGTTCCACACCGTCTTCTCAAGGAAATCAAGGACACAATCTCTCCTGATTCTCACACCTTCATTGATGGAGTTTTACATGCTGGAGAGCCACGTCCACCTTGGAACTCCTCACCTCCAGACATAATAATAGCACCTAAAACCCGTCAATCCCCCCAAGCACCTCCTTCCCCCAACTTGAGCCAGTTGGAGAATTTTCCATTGACATGCTTTCATGATATAACAAGAAAGCTGTTGTACTCTCTAATGCTTCACACTGTACACTTCCTTGCCCTCATCTCCCGATATGATACCATCTGGAGACGTGTGCTTAATGAGGGTGAAAGACCTCAGTGGCAAGCTCTTTATTCCAGTTTGGTGCCTAGACCAACTGGAGACTTGAGTTGGAAAGTGCTGCATGGTGCATTGAGCACGGGAGAGTATTTAGCTCGTTTTACAGACTCCCCAGCTGCTTGTCCATTCTGTGGCAAAGGAGAGTCTGTGTTTCATGCTTATTTTACGTGTGCCAGACTGCAACCTCTATTGGCTCTTTTGAGGAAGCTTTACCTGCAGTTCTGGTTACACTTTTCCCCTCATGTTTATATTTTTGGACGTCCAGTATCCCGGGACAATAAAGAGAAAGACCTTCTCTCCAACTTGCTCCTGGCTTTAGCTAAATTAGTCATCCATAAATCTAGAAAGCAATGTTTGGAAGGTGGGAATCCTCTGCCAGCAGAGGTCTTGTTCCGAGTGCTGGTGCGTTCCCGCATCCGAGCAGAGTACACCCAAGCAGTGTTTACTGGTCGGTTGAAAGAATTTGCTGACCAGTGGGCAATAGATGGGGTACTTTGCTCAGTATCCCCAGACCTGGTTTCTGTTCAGACAATTCTCACACTCCATATTTAAGTGCACTTTAATTTAAGTGACAGTTGTATTTTAATCAGTTAATTATCTCCTTTGAGATGTGATTAACTTTGGTGAGCAATCACTCACCTGCAATTTGAATAATATATCAGCTAATGAAAAATCAACACATTGACTGCATTTTTGTGGGGTAAAAACACAGAAATATATGTTTACCCCCCAAAACCCATATATTTTTGGAAAGTACACATTCTACCGGATCTAAAATGGGTACCCATGCCTTTCTGCTCCAAACTACTGAGTCGCAAGGCTTTCCCACAATTGTCGGTTTTGGTGAAATATCTGAAAATTGCCTCAAAGCTTCAACTTCTCAGCCTCATATCACCCATGTATCGTTACGCACCAAGAAAAAGCACCCTAAATATGATTGCCAGGGTTCCTCCAAACAGTTTGGTGGCCATTGTTCATAGGTTTACCAAAGTATCTGGCATTTAGAGGCCTCAAAATGAAGTTAGCGCATACAAATAGTCCTGTGGGTAACTTCATCTAATGAAAAATCAACACATTGACTGCATTTTTGTGGGGTAAAAACACAGAAATATATGTTTACCCCCCAAACCCTTATATTTTTGGAAAGTACACATTCTACAGAATCTAAAATGGATACCCATGCCTTTCTGCTCCAAACTACTGAGTCGCAAGGCTTTCCCACAATTGTCGGTTTTGGTGAAATATCTGAAAATTGCCTCAAAGCTTCAACTTCTCAGCACCATATCACCCATGTATCGTTACGCACCAAAAAAAAACACCCTAAATATGATTGCCAGGGGTCCTCCAAACAGTTTGGTGCCCACTGTGCATAGGTTTACCAAAGTATATGGCAGTTAGAGGCCCCAAAATGAAGTTAGCGCATACAAATAGTCCTGTGGGTAACTTCAGCTAATGAAAAATAAACACATTGACTGCATTTTTGTGGGGTAAAAACACAGAAATATATGTTTACCCCCAAACCCATATATTTTTGGAAAGTACACATTATACAGAATCTAAAATGGGTACCCATGCCTTTCTGCCCCAAACTACTGAGTCGCAAGGCTTTGCCAAATTTGGCGGTTTTGGTAAAATATTCTGAAAATTGCCTCAAAGCTTCAACTTTCCAGCATCGTATTGTCCATGTATCATTACCAGCATAAAGCATCCTAAATATAAACATAGGGGTCTACTAAACAGTTTGATGCCCAATGTGCATAGATATACCAAACTATGTGGCGCACAGAGACCCCCAAATGACAATATGTATAGACATTTTCACGGCTGACGCGCTGGCTGCTGCAATATAACCACCCGGTGTGTGTATTATGCGACATTAGACCACCTAACAGTACAGAGACCCCAGAAAACCATATATTTTCCGAAAGAACACATTCTGACGAATCCAATATGGGTAAATAAGCGTTTCTACTGCAAACTGCCAAACTGCAAAGCAATGCTGAACATAACGGTTTTTATCAAATTTCTGAAAATCGTCACAAAGCTTGAATTTTACCCCATTATATGCCCCACATTTCGTAACTTATCAGCCTAAAACATCCTGAATATGAACGCCAGGGGTCTACTAAACACTTTGATGCCCAATATGCATAGATTTACCAAACTATGTGGCGCACAGAGACCCCCAAATGACAATAGTGTATACATTTTTACGGCTGACGCGCGCTGGCTGCTGCAATATAAGCACCCGGTGTGTGTAATATGCGACATTAGACCCCCCTAACAGTACAGAAACCCCAGAAAACCATATATTTTCGGAAAGTACACATTCTGACGAATCCAATATGGGTAAATATGTGTTCCTACTGCAAACTGTCAAACTGCAAAGCAATGCTGAACGTAACGGTTTTTATCAAATTTCTGAAAATCATCACAAAGCTTGAATTTTACCCCATTATATGCCCCACATTTCGTAACTTATCAGCATAAATCATCCTGAATATGAACGCCAGGGGTCTACTAAACACTTTGATGCCCAATATGCATAGATATACCAAACTATGTGGCGCACAGAGACCCCCAAATGACAATATGTATAGACATTTTCACGGCTGACACGCTGGCTGCAGCAATATAACCACCCGGTGTGTGTGTATTATGCGACATTAGACCACCTAACAGTACAGAGACCCCAGAAAACCATATATTTTCAGAAAGTACACATTCTGACGAATCCAATATGGGTAAATAAGTGTTTCTACTGCAAACTGCCAAACTGCAAAGCAATGCTGAACATAACGGTTTTTATCAAATTTCTGAAAATCGTCACAAAGCTTGAATTTTACCCCATTATATGCCCCACATTTCGTAACTTATCAGCATAAAACATCCTGAATATGAACGCCAGGGGTCTACTAAACACTTTGATGCCCAATATGCATAGATTTACCAAACTATGTGGCGCACAGAGACCCCCAAATGACAATGGTGTATACATTTTCACGGCTGATGCGCGCTGGCTGCTGCAATACAAGCACCTGGTGTGTGTAATATGCGACATTAGACCCCCCTAACAGTACAGAGACCCCAGAAAACCATATATTTTCAGAAAGTACACATTCTGACGAATCCAATATGGGTAAATAAGTGTTTCTACTGCAAACTGTCAAACTGCAAAGCAATGCTGAACGTAACGGTTTTTATCAAATTTCTGAACATCGTCACAAAGCTTGAATTTTACCCCATTATATGCCCCACATTTCGTAACTTATCAGCATAAAACATCCTAAATATGAGCGCATGGGGTCTACTGAACACTTTGATGCCCAATATGCATAGATATACCAAACTATGTGGCGCACAGAGACCCCCAAATGACAATATGTATAGACATTTTCACGGCTGACACGCTGGCTGCTGCAATATAACCATCCGGTGTGTGTATTATGCGACATTAGACCACCTAACAGCACAGAGACCCCAGAAAACCATATATTTTCAGAAAGTACACATTTTGACGAATCCAATATGGGTAAATAAGTGTTTCTACTGCAAACTGCCAAACTGCAAAGCAATGCTGAACATAACGGTTTTTATCAAATTTCTGAAAATCGTCACAAAGCTTGAATTTTACCCCATTATATGCCCCACATTTCGTAGCTTATCAGCATAAAACATCCTAAATATGAGCGCCAGGGGTCTACTGAACACTTTGATGCCCAATATGCATAGATATACCAAAGTATGTGGCGCACAGAGACCCCCAAATGACAATATGTATAGACATTTTCACAGCTGACACGCTGGCTGCTGCAATATAAGCACCTGGTGTGTGTAATATGCGACATTAGACCCCCCTAACAGTACAGAGACCCCAGAAAACCATATATTTTCAGAAAGTACACATTCTGACGAATCCAAAATGGGTAAATAAGTGTTTCTACTGCAAACTGCCAAACTGCAAAGCAATGCTGAACATAACGGTTTTTATCAAATTTCTGAAAATCGTCACAAAGCTTGAATTTTACCCCATTATGTGCCCCACATTTCATAACGTATCAGCATAAAACATCCTAAATATGAACGACAGGGGTCTACTGAACACTTTGATGCCCAATATGCATAGATATACCAAACTATGTGGCGCACAGAGACCCCCAAATGGATATATAGTAGATAAAATTTACATAGGCAAAACAAAATAACACAGAACAGTGAGAAATGCAAATAAATCACCAAAAACTAATAAAACCACAAAAATCAATGCTTTTTTTTTTCACACTAGTGTAATCGGCCACCAGAATTACCGTTTGAATATTTTTGCTGGGCCAAATCGATTATACGGACAGAAACAAGTGAACAACACAAATGCAGAGCTGAAAATGCAATAAAATGGCTAAAAATTCAATAAAATGGCTAAAAATGCACCAAAATACCCAAAATTGCAATATAACCACCAAAATAACATACAAAAGCTATTGCACAGTACGGTTAGCGAATACGCTATTCGGAACGGCAATAAAACATTTTTTTTAACCCAAAAAGAGACGATGCGATAAGAAAAAAAAAAAAAAAAAGCCACAAAGCCATATATGTACATATGCGTGTGCACAACGGGTAAATTGCATGTTATTTGCGTGTGTGCGCGTGTGCAAGTGTACATGGGTGCTGTGAGTGTGTGTGACCCCCCCAATCCCCAAAAATCTATGTGTGAGTGTGTGTAAGTGTGAATGTAAGTGTATATTACTGTAATAAGTGTGTGTTGGTGTGTTTGTGTGTTTTTGTGTGTGTAAATGTTACACTTACCTGGGGTAGATGCCTCAGATCGATGAGAGAGGGCTCCACGCAGCAGATCTGCAGCTCCAACGGTCATCAGCCATGTGGGGGCGGAGTTGGGCGGAAGTGCAGCGCAGGCAGCAGCAGGACGCATAGGAAACGCGTCCCTGCTGCTGCTTTGGGGCCCCTGGGCGATCGCGCCCCAGGGGCCACACGATCCCCTGCTCTGCTCGTTGTCTAGGGGCAGGGGATCGTGAAGGAGCGGAGCGAGCGGCTCTAACAGCCGCTCCTCCGCTCGCAAACCCGGAAGTGCTGCAGAACATAGAATCTACGATCTGTGGCACTTTGGTCCTTTGATCCACAGAACGTAGATTCTACGTTCTGTGGCACTTAAAGGGTTAAATTAGATTTAGATAAAAAAAAAACGATATATATGCCGTATAACTCTTATCTGCAAAACAATCTCTGCCAGTTGATCTGAACAGGCTTTTGGTTTTGACCAGTGCACATACTTACACACACCCACTGAAACGACAGTATATATCTATGAACTTCCTCCCTATGAACTCCTTAGACCAGGGATCCCCAATCTTTTGAACCCGTGAGGAACATTCAGAAGTAAACGAAGTTGGGGAGCAACACTAGCATGAAAAATGTTCTTGGGGTGCCAAATAAGTGCTGTGATTGGTCATTTGGTAGCCCCTATGTGGATTGTCAACCTACATTGAGACTCTGTTTGGCAGTACATCTGGTTTTATACAACAAAAACTTGCCTCCAAGCCAGGAATTCAAAAATAAGCCCCTGCTTTGAGACAACTGGGAGCAACATCCAAGGGGTTGGAGAGCAACATGTTGCCCGCAAGCTACTGTTTGGGGATCACTGCCTTAGACAAATAAGAGCAAAATACGAACTATTTAGACAAATAAGAACAATACAGTAGTATTACACATCAATACGAAGATTGAAAAAATACAAAACTTAAAATACTTTGTATTTTTTCAACTTGTAACATTTTCAATCTTCATTATTGATGTGTAATACTACTGTTTGAGCAGGGTTTTTTATTAATCCATGGGTTATATATATATTACACAGTTTTATTGATATAGATAGGCTGCAATAGAACTTGTATACACACTAATGCGTTTATAAATGTAAGGAGTGTATTCCCCTATAAAAGGATTACCCTGACTGCATTAAGGTATATAGGTTAAAGGGATACTGTCATGGGGGAAAAAATTTTTTTTCAAAATGAATCAGTTAATAGTGCTGCTCCAGCAGAATTCTGCACTGAAATCCATTTCTCAAAAGAGCAAACAGATTTTTTTATATTCAATTTTGAAATCTGACATGGGGCTAGACATATCAATTTCCCAGCTGCCCCAAGTCATGTGACTTGTGCGCTGATAAACTTCAATCACTCTTTACTGCTGTACTGCAAGTTGGAGTGATATCACCCCCTCCCTTTTCCCCCCCAGCAGCAAAACAAAAGAACAATGGAAAGGTAACCAGATAGCAGCTCCCTAGCACAAGATAACAGCTGCCTGGTAGATCTAAGAACAACACTCAATAGTAAAACCCATGTCTCACTGAGACACATTCAGTTACATTGAGAAGGAAAAACAGCAGCCTGCCAGAAAGCATTTCTCTCCTAAAGTGCAGGCACAAGTCACATGACCAGGGGCAGCTGGGAAATTGACAAAATGTGTAGCCCCGTGTCAGATTTCAAAATTGAATATAAAAAAATCTGTTCGCTCTTTTGAGAAATGGATTTCAGTGCAGAATTCTGCTGGAGTAGCACTATTAACTGATGCATTTGAAAAAAAACATGTTTTCCCAAGACAGGATCCCTTTAACGTTCATTTGGGTGCTAAACAGCAAAGTTTGGTGTTCTAGTGTGCTTACAGCAAGTTTGTCACAACCTGCTTTACTTTGCAGTTTTCCCTCCGTTTGAGGGGGTGGGGTTTGATTAGTTGCACCTGAACAGACTGTATAAATAGAAACCCTGGGACTCCAGTGGAGCTTGCTCTAGTGTTAGCTTCTCTTAAGTGTTTGCTCGTTAAGTGGGGGATCTGTAAGTGGAGTTATAAACACTGGAGTTAGTGGGGGATCTGTAAGTGGAGTTATAAACACTGGAGTTAGTGGGGGATCTGTAAGTGGAGTTATAAACACTGGAGTTAGTGGGGGATCTGTAAGTGGAGTTACAAACACCGGAGTTGAAAACTAAAGGAGGTTCAAACTAGGTCAAAAGTTTGTTCTAAACCCTCATTTTTATTTTATATATTTATTTTCATTTTTTCCTGTTTTGATCTGTAACTGGGATAATGAGTGCTAGCAAGATTGAAGGTCTGACTCAGTGCACAGTCTGCCATATGTATGCAGATTTGGAACAAGAGATCCAAAATGCTTACCTCTGTGGTGGTTGTGAGCAAATTGCCACTTTGGAGGCTCACGTTATAGCACTAGAGCAACAAATTGCAACATTGCGGTCGATTGACAATCTTGAAAGGAGTCTTTTGCTCACTGAGCAGGACCTAGCGGGGTCAGATAGTTTGGGGGGAACAGAACAGCAGCAGGAGGTTGAGGCAGCTAGCTGGGTGACAGTTAGAAAATCTAAGGTGGGCAAAAGGAAAACGGAGGCTGATCCAGAGATTATACATCGCAACAAATTTGCCAGATTGTGTGAAGATGATGGGAGTATGAACTCTGGATTGGCAATTCTAGATGGGGCTGATCTCTCTAACAGCCGGGAGACCAGTTTCTCTAGTAGTGGTGGGGAGGAGAGTAGAGTCAGGCCTAAGCAGATTGTGGTTGTAGGGGACTCAATTATTAGGAAAGTGGATAGGGTAATTTGTCGTCCGGATCGCTACAACCGAACAGTTTGCTGTCTACCTGGTGCCAGGGTTCGGCATGTGGTTAATCGGATAGACAAATTATTGGGTGGGGCTGGGCATGACCCAGCTGTCTTAGTGCATATCGGTACTAATGACAAAATAAATGGTAGATGGAAGACCTTAAAGAATGATTTCAGGGATCTAGGCTCTAAGATCAAGGAAAGGTCTTCCAATGTCATCTTTTCTGAAATTTTGCCTGTGCCACGTGCAAGTTTAGGAAAACAGCGGGAGTTTAGGGAGCTAAATGTGTGGCTCAAGTCTTGGTGTAGGAAGGAAGGGTTTGGGTTCCTAGAGCACTGGGCTGATTTTTCGTTGGGGTACAACCTATACAGTCGTGACGGTTTGCACCTCAATGGAAGGGGGTCCGCGGTGCTAGGGGAAAGAATGGCTTAGAGGTTGGAGGAGTGTTTAAACTAGGCAAGGGGGGGGTGGGTGAGATAAAGGATTATGGGGAAGCTAGGGTAGACGGGGCAGTGGGGTTAGTAAGGGGTCATGGGGGAGGAGTGAGGGGGGCATACAGTTTACCAGCTAAGGAGGTCCCTCTGTTACAAGGAAAACAGAATAATACTAATTTAACGTATAATTCTTCACTAACTAATGCAAATTTCAAAAGTAAAAGTAGTAACCTCCGCTGTATGCTGGCAAATGCACGGAGTTTGTCAGGTAAAATGGGAGACCTGGAATTAATTGCATGCTCTAAAAATTAAGATATAATTGGTATCACTGAGACTTGGATTGTGAATTTAAATGGTTACACCCTTTTTAGGAGGGACAGAGGGATTAAAAAGGGTGGAGGAGTGTGTTTGTATGTAAAGCCTGAATTAAAGCCATGCGCTAAAGAAATAACAATAGCTGGCACTGGTGAGGGTGTAGAATCACTCTGGGTAGAGATTTTGACTGGGCAAAAGGTAACAAAAAGAATTATCATTGGTGTATGCTATAAACCACCTCTTATAAGTGTCGAGTATGAAGCCCAGCTACTCTTGCAGATACAAGCGGCTTCATAGCTGGGTCAAGTTGTTGCTATGGGTGACTTCAATTATCCAGACATTGACTGGGGTAATGGGGTTGCTAAGACAGAAAAAGCTAGTAGGTTTGTAAATATGCTGAATGACAACTTTTTATTCAAGCTCGTTCAAGAACCTACTAGGAATAACTCTCTTTTGGACCTTGTAATAACTAACAATATTGAACTCATCTCTAACATTTGTGTGGGTGAGCATTTAGGGAATAGTGATCATAACATGGTCTCCTTTGAGATTCTGTTGCAGAAGCAATTCTATAAGGGAGTAACTAAAACACTAAATTTCAGACGTGCAAACTTTGACAGTATAAGGGCATCTCTGCAACATATTAAGTGGGAAATGCTTTTCTCAGGGTTAAACACAGAACAAAAATGGGAAGTCTTTAAAATGCTGCTTAATAAATATACTTGTCAGTATATTCCACTTGTAAGCAAGGAACGTCGTTGCAAAGCAAAACCTTTTTGGTTCAATAGAAGCGTTGGTGTTGAGGTGGGTAAGAAAAGACGTGCTTTTAAGGCTTTCAAGTTAGCTGGTACAGCCGAAACATTTATAAGGTACAAGGAGGCCAATAAATCATGCAAAGAAGCTATAAGGCAAGCTAAAATTGCTATAGAAAAGGATATTGCAGCAAGCAGTAAAAAAAATCCAAAATTATTTTTTAAATATGTTAATAGTAAAAAAATGAAGCAGGAAGGGGTGGGACCCTTACTATCAGAGGGGGGTCAGCTGGTTGATGAAAACAAAATAAAAGAGCAGATTCTGAACTCATATTTTTCATCTGTCTACACAAATGAGGAATCAGTAAGTGAAGGTTTCCTTCTTAACAGTCCCAATTCTAGTAATACAACTAATGATGCATGGTTCACACATGAAGAAATTCAGAAGAGACTAGAACATGTTAAGATTAACAAAGGTCCAGGGCCAGATGGTATTCATCCCAGGGTAATTAGCGAGCTTAGCTCTGTGATTGCCAAACCTCTTTACTTAATTTTTGAGATCTGGCATTGTGCCGAGAGACTGGCGAATTGCTAATGTGGTGCCTCTATTCAAAAAAGGATCCCGTTCTCAGCCTCAAAACTATAGGCCAGTTAGTCTGACGTCAGTGGTAGGAAAGCTTTTCGAAGGGTTAATAAAGGATAAGATACTGGACTTCATAGCAAATCATAATACTATGAGTTTGTGCCAGAATGGTTTTATGCGTAATAGATCTTGCCAGACTAACTTAATTTCTTTTTATGAGAATGTAAGCAGGGACCTCAATTCTGGGATGGCAGTGGATGTTATTTACTTAGACTTTGCTAAAGCATTTGATACAGTGCCACACAAAAAGTTACTGGTTAAATTAAGGAATGTTTGCCTGGAACACAGTATTTGTACCTGGATAGAGAACTGGCTAAAAGATAGACTACAAAGAGTGGTGGTAAATGGAACATCTTCTAATTGGACCAGTGTTGTTAGTGGAGTACCGCAGGGCTCTGTACTAGGTCCCTTGCTTTTCAACTTGTTTATTAATGACCTGGAGGTGGGCATTGAAAGTACTGTTTCTATTTTTGCACATGATACTAAATTGTGCAGAACTATAGGTTCCATGCAGGATGCTGCCACTTTGCAGAGTGATTTGTCTAAACTGGAAAACTGGGCAGAAAACTGGAAAATGAGGTTCAATGTTGATAAATGCAAGGTTATGCACTTTGGCAAAAATAATATAAATGCAAGTTATACACTAAATGGCAGTGTGTTGGGAGTTTCCTTAAAGGAGAAGGAAAGCTACAGAGGCATTTTATTGCCAATAGATTAGCTGCAATAGTGCAAGCTAGAATGCTATATTTATTCTGTAGAGTGTTTTACCATACCTGAGTAAAAAGCTCTAGAAACTCTCTGTTTGTTTAAAATAGGAGCTGCAGTATTAATGTCGTGTGACATCACTTCCTGCCTGAGTCTCTCCCTGCTCTGGGCTCAGATTACAGTAGAGAAGGGAGGGGTGGGGGGAGAGGAGCAAACTGAGCATGCTCTTGCCCAGGGCAATGATGTTTAAGTTGAAGGCAGGAAGTCTGATACAGAAGCCCATGTGTACACAATAGAAGGAAAGAAATGCTGTGTTTCTTTTGACAGGGGACTCAGAGCAACATTACTTTGGGGGTTTACTGGTATATTTAGATGGACCTTTCTGATAAGGCTTACTTAGTTTTAACCTTTCCTTCTCCTTTAAATGAGAAGGATCTAGGGGTCTTTGTAGATAACACGTTGTCTAATTCTGGGCAGTGTCATTCTGTGGCTACTAAAGCAAATAAAGTTCTGTCTTGCATAAAAAAGGGCATTAACTCAAGGGATAAAAACATAATTATGCCTCTTTATAGGTCCCTGGTGAGGCCTCATCTGGAGTATGCAGTGCAGTTTTGGACTCCAGTCCTTTAGAGGGATATAAATGAGCTGGAGAGAGTGCAGAGACTAAGTGCAACTAAATTGGTTAGAGGGACGGAAGACTTAAATTATGAGGGTAGACTGTCAAGGTTGGGGTTGTTTTCTCTGGAAAAAAGGCGCTTGCGTGGGGACATGATTACACTTTACAAGTACATTAGAGGACATTATAGACAAATAGCAGGGGACCTTTTTACCCATAAAGTGGATCACCGTACCAGAGGCCTCCCCTTTAGACTAGAAGAAAAGAACTTTCATTTGTAGCAACGTAGGGGGTTCTTCACAGTCAGGACAGTGAGTTTGTGGAATGCACTGCCGGGTGATGTTGTGATGCTGATTCAGTTAATGCCTTTAAGAATGGCTTGGATGATTTTTTGGACAGACATAATATCAAAGGCTATTGTGATACTAAGCTCTATAGTTAGTATAGGTATGGGTATATAGAATTTAATTAAAAGTAGAGAGGGGTGTATGTATGGATGCTGGGTTTTCATTTGGAGGGGTTGAACTTGATGGACTTTGTCTTTTTTCAACCCAATTTAACTATGTAACTATGTAACTATATGAGCCTTAAATGGATGCACTTGTTATTCACTTGATAAAGGTATTGTACCCAAAACATGTTGTATTTTGCCACCACTCGGAATAAAAGTTTGTTTGCAGTAATCTCTGCTGGAATTCCTTTTCCTTTGAGTATATTTGGATCCTTTAAGGATTAATGCATTTTGGAAATCATAACATGTAATCTCAGTATAAAGACAGTGCCTGATAGGAAAAATTCAGTCCTTGTCAACTGCTCATTGGTGTACAAGCCCTTGAACACAATTGATCCTTAGCACACTACTTCACTCATCTGTACTCATCAATCATCAATATATGAATGACCAACATAGAAGGGAAGGGAACTTCAACTCCTTTTATTTATTTAGAACATTTCTTGAAAATCAAGAAAAATAAAATAAAGAACAACAGCACAAGTTTATGGTGTTACCCTCCTGCCTCAGCTTCAACAAGAATGGAAGGTCATACCCCATAAGAGCTGGTTCTGTTTGTTTTTTTGCTTTTTAATAAATATGGGACAATAGCCCACTCAGAAGCATTCCATGAGCCCTTCCCTTTTATGTCTTTTATTCTTGTGCAAATAGTACATATTTTTGCTCTTGATCTACCTCGACGTGAAATTGCTCTTTGTGTATTCTGCACGTGAACTTTAGTTACAAGAAACTAAAATAATAAGAAATAAAGGGTGCTTTTGTGTGCCGTGATGCATAACATAATTTCATTACTCATTCCTTTTTGAAGGTAACGGCAATACAGCTGCTGCCTCTATGAGAAAATAAAAAAGAATGGTGCTCAGAAGACAAATCCCCTTCTGCAACTCAAATATGCCTCCCGCACATAAATATGCATTGACAAAAAAACGATATTTTGTACTGTGCCTACAGGGATTTCAACACCACCCCTTCCCTGCCTTGTTCAAAGACTTTCTCACGTTTACAAAACATAACAGGTGGAGAGGAGGTACAGAGGTGTCCCCCCAATTATCCTCACCATTATGTGCAAATGTAATCTATAAAGGCTGAAGTGACATAAAGGGATAGTAAACCCTGCTGCACTGCACTGCTCAACCAAAATGTGCCTGTTGTTGCTGGACTATAAATCTCAAAATAATGTAACGTATAATGAAGGTTGAGGCATGCTGGGAACTGTACTCCAGCAACATCATGGTTGTATTCTTAAAGTAATACTGCAGAACAAAACGTTTCCAAAACTTTTCCCCAAATCTCAACAGCCAGCAACTGCTTTAAAATGCAAATAACACTCCAATGAGAATCCCAGCCGATCTGTATCAATCTGACTCCCTGTTCGTTGTTCCTGCAATTGGAGTTGAAAGCTTTAGGGCTCTTACAGACGAGCTTTTTTACCTGCGCTCCTCTATGTTCCGGTTTCAAGCATTCAGCCACAGGGAAGCGCAGGAGTAGACGTACTGAATTATTGTCAATGGGGCTGTACTCACACAGATGCATGTAAGCACCGAAAGCAGGTAAAATGCAACATGCTGCGTCCCAACCTGCGTTTGGTGCTTACATGCGTCTGTGTGAGTACAGCTACATTGAAAATAATTCAGTGCGTCTACTCCTGCGCTCCCCTGTGGCTGAATGCTTGAAACATAGAGGAGCGCAGGTAAAAACGCTTGTCTGTAAGAGCCCTTGAGCACAGTTTCCCAGCACTTAACAAGTCTGTCCTTTATCCCCATGTTTGATTCCAGTGTAATATAATGAAGTGACATAATTATTTCTATATGTAAGATAACAGAAAGGTGCCTGACATGGTGCTGGGAATCAGCATTCTTATTGATCAGTTCTTTAGCATTTATAATGAAGTTTTTGATCAGTAGAATTCTTATTCTTGCAGTTATATTAACGTTTTTTGGCAACATCTATCAAAAACGATGGGGCATGGTGGGACAGTGTTACAGCTGGATTTATATCCTCGTTAAGAATATAACCCTGATATTACTGGATTACAGTTCCCAGCATGCCTTAAAGTGACACTAAACTGAACCTTAAAGTGGTCCCACAGCAACCCCTAGCTCTCTCTTGAAACTAGCAAAAAACTTCCTTAGGGCTCTTGCACACGGCCGTTTTTACCTGCGCTCCCCTGCGTTGTGCTTTCTTCTGTTCAGCCACAGGGGAGCGCAGGAGAAGACACACTCAATTATTGTGAAGGAGGCTGTACTCATAAAGATGCATGTAAGTGCCGAACGCAGGTGGGACACAGCATGTTGCATTTCACCTGTGTTCAGCGCATACATGCGTCTGTGTGAGCAGGGCCGGTCCATGCCGACCAGGCGCCCCAGGCAACCCAGCCAGCCGTGGCGCCCCCTCCACCGTGCATGCAGGAAGTACGCGCGCATGCTCACTGACCGGCCCGTCACCCCCTTCTGGTATGCTCTACTCCTCCACTCCTGTACGTGCATGCACACGCACAAACAGTACGCAGTACTGAAGAGGAGAGGAGCGCACTCAGCCGGACTAGGGGTAGGAAGCGGAGAAAGGTAAGTGCCTGGCGCCCTCCCAGCTTTGCGCCCTAGGCACGTGCCTACTCTGCCTACCCCTAGTTCCGGCCCTATGTCTGAGTACTACCCCCTTCAAAATAATTAACTGAGTCTACTCCTGCGCAGGCAAAAATGCCCGTGTGTAAGAGCCTTTACACGTGAAAAACAATTGTTCAACGAGAATTCTACTGACAAAAAAAGTACTTATATATGTGAATAAGAATTCTTATTATCAGCAGTATGTCAGGCATATTGCTCTTATCTTACATACAGTGATTTTCTCAATTTCAACCTTATTATATTATACTGTAAACAGAGATGGGGAGAAAGCACATACTGTACTTGTTTAGTGTTTGGAGAATGGCTCAAAGCAAAATCATCCTAAACACAAGTTTCCCAGCACTGAACAAGTATGCCCTTTAGCATAATGTCTGATTACAGTGTAATATATTCTCATTGGTGAATTCTCTTGCATTTAAAGATTAAAAGATTGCTCACAGTGGTTGTACCTGCTCCATTCCTGAGGTCTCCTGGCCCCTATCTCAGCCACTGGAGTCAAAATATTTATGATTCGTTTAAATGCCCCTTGTCAATAAAGTCTTCAGTTACTTTATTTAATCACAGAAAAAAATGAAAGCAATTATTACACCAAGGAATTCTGGACGCTGGCAGCCACCATACTGTATGGCTAATCCTAAAACATAATCTGACACAATCTCTTGAACTAATTATACTCAGGACTAGTGATGGACGAATTTATTCGACAGGTGCAAATTTGCAGTGAATTTCCTCGTTTCACCAGCGAATTTTTGCTGGTGTCAAAGAAATTCGATGCTGGCGACAATTCTATTAATGCAATTGGACAAAATAGATGCGCGTCAGATTGTCGCCGGCGAAATGGGACAAATTCACCCATCACTACTCAGGACTGTTTTGGAGGGTGGGGGGGGTTTAAAAAAAAAATAGGCACCGTAAAACCGCCCCCAAAACCGTGCCACCCAAGGCACAGGCCCTGGGGGCCTTAATATTAATACGGCCCTGATTATACTTCATTTGATATTGTTAGTAAAGCATTATAGAAATACTATATTTTGATAACCACAACACTGCAGGCAACCAAACAACCCAGTCCCGCAACAATAAATGAATGGATTGAGGATGAAGAAGAATTAAGACTGATGGAAAGATTTGCATCAGTTAAGAATAATAATACAGCAACATTTGGTTATTTGGTTATTAGTATTTGTACTGCCCTAGCACTTAAAGGTATTGTTCACCTTTAAATGAACATTTAATATGATGCAGGGAGTGGTTTTCTGAGACAATTTGCAGATGGTTTTAATTTTTTATTATTTTTGGTTTTTGAGTTATTTAGCTTTTTATTCAGCAGCTCTCCAGTTTGCAGTTTCAGCAATCCGGTTGCTAGGTTCCAAATTACCCTAGCAACCATGCAGTGATTTGAATAAGAGACTGGGATATGAATAGGAGAGGGCCTGAATAGAAAGATGAGTTACAAACAGTAGCAATAACAATACATTTGTAGCCTTTCAGAGCATTGGTTTTAAGATGGGGTCAGTGACCCCCATTTGAAAGCTGAAAATTATTAAAAACTGTAAAATATAATTAATGAAGACCAATTGAAAAGTTGCTTAGAATTAGCCATTCTATAACATATTAAAATGTAACTTACAGATTAACCACCCCTTTAATACTGATTTTATTATGTTTAAAACGCATGTTATATTGCTTCTTTTAATACATGTTTTGTCATGATGCCTCCTAGTGGCAAAAGTAATAAATGCGCATTTGTTGACTTTCTATTATCTGTGAACCCTCCAAATCTCCTTCTATCCTCCTTTTCTAGGTGTTGTCTTCTGTGTGTTAGGAGGTGCTTTAGAGGTTTGAAAAGGAAATATTCCTTTTTAGCTGCACATCTACCCTAAATAAACAGTATATGTGGTTTCAAGTGTCTAGCTGAGTCCATTTATCTGTAAGCAGTGGTTGTGTCTAGTTCACTTCAGGCTTCAGGCCAGTAGAAATGTCTTAGGGTAAGGTCACGAGGGATTAGTTGCCCCGGCGACAAATCGCCTCTTCTTTGGGGCGACAATCTCCCCGAACTGCCTTCCATCCGGCTATAATGAAAATTGCCACCGGGATGGCACTCACGCCGCTTCGTTTTCTGAAGTCGCCCGAAGGTGTACTGTATATGTAGTGTATATTTTGAGTCATCCCCATTGATTCATATAGGACCTCGCCTACGTTTACTTGGCTTGTAGTATAAATAAAAATTTTAGAGAATTTTTAGAGAAATAAAAATTTTAGAGAATTTTTAGAGAAATAAAAAATGGAAATCCGAATGTTAGTAAATTGGCCCTAAAATCAAATAAAATATTTTAAACAGTAAATTGGCCCTAACTGTTCAATGTGCATGCGCACACTAGGGTTGCCACCTTTTGGTCCGTGTAACATGATATAATGGGGGTGTGATGCAATGGGGGCGGGGCTAGTACATCAGGGGTGGGGCTTTAACGTGGAAATTGGCTAAAAGCTAGGCAGGCAGTTTTGACCAGGACAGCCCTTCCAGGGCAAAACAGGTGGCAACCCTATTGCACACCTTTCTAAGATGAGAGTCTGCACATTATGGGCTCCAGGGAAGGTGTCCCAAGCTGTATAACTCCTGAACTTTTATAATAAGAAGTCATGCATATTCTGGGCACATTCCATGCAGGATGCTGCCACTTTGCAGAGTGATTTGTCTAAGTTGGAAAACTGGGCAGCAAACTGGAAAATGAGGTTCAATGTTGATAAATGCAAGGTTATGCACTTTGGCAAAAATAATATAAATGCAAGTTATACACTAAATGGCAGTGTGTTGGGAGTTTCCTTAAATGAGAAGGATCTAGGGGTTTTTGTAGATAACAAGTTGTCTAATTCTGGGCAGTGTCATTCTGTGGCTACTAAAGCAAATAAAGTTCTGTCTTGCATAAAAAAGGGCATTAACTCAAGGGATGAGCACATAATTCTGCCTCTTTATAGGTCCCTGGTGAGGCCTCATCTGGAGTATGCAGTGCAGTTTTGGACTCCAGTCCTTAAGAGGGATATAAATGAGCTGGAGAGAGTGCAGAGACTAAGTGCAACTAAATTGGTTAGAGGGAGGGAAGACTTAAATTATGAGGGTAGACTGTCAAGGTTGGGGTTGTTTTCTCTGGAAAAAAGGCGCTTGCGAGGGGACATGATTACACTTTACAAGTACATTAGAGGACATTATAGACAAATAGCAGGGGACCTTTTTACCCATAAAGTGGATCACCGTACCAGAGGCCACCCCTAGTTGATATAAATGACATTAGAAATGCACTTCTATCATTACTAATACTGAGTTCATCTGCTTCAGCCCTAGTATATTATCTGTCTTTTTATTTCTGCTAGATTTCTATGAAAAGCAATGTTCTCTGTGTCCAAAGACGCAAAGGATCCAATTTACTTATGGCAAACCAGAAGTGACATTAGATTTTTTTTTTTTCAAAAGTCCACCAAACGACTCCAAATTGATTGTAGGAGGTCCACCATAGGCTAAAACACCAATTCCGCAGGTTTTATATGGCGAATAGTCAAATTCGAATTCTCAATTTTTTTTTTTAACTCAAATCAAATTTGGACTATTCCCTAGTCGAATTACACTAAAATAAATTTAAAATTCTAATTTAAAAATTCAAATTTTCAACTCGAGCCTTGATAAGTGTAGCCTTTGCTTTACTATCATCGGCTTAAAATAATGCATATAGGGATGCGACTTGTAGGATCCATTGGCTTTTTCTGTTGCATGATATAAATGGGACACATAGCAGACATGGCTAAATAGGTTTTAACTCCTGCTATGCCGCATTGCCATATAGTGGAAGTCCCTGATATTTGCAAAAATAATTGCACTGGACAGACAGGTGTCCTGGAAGAAATGAGAGCTTATTGCTATAACTGTTAATGCATTCCAGCAAATGGATGGAAGAAATGGGTAATACACTCCCTGAGTTTTATGATGTGGGCCGTAATAGGGTTATTAGTTGCTGTGCCATTTACACAATGCATTTTTTTCTTTTATGCATTACAAGCTGCAGGTGGGGGGTGTCTGTTATCTGGAAACCTGTTATCCAGAAAGCTCTGAATTATGAGAGGACCATCTCCCACAGACTCCACTTTAATCACATCACTTTTTTTAAATGATTTCACTTTTCTCTGTAATAATAAAACAGTAGCTTGTACTTATTCCCAATTAAGATATAATTGATCCTTACTGGAAGCAAAACAATCCTATTGGGTTTAATTAATATTTTAGTAGACTTAAGGTAAGGAGACCCAAATTACAGAAAGACCCCTTTTCCGGAAAACCCCAGGTCCCGAGCATTCTGGATAACAGGCCCAATATCTGAATCAGAATAATCCAGTTGCACCAAGTATGCACATATTGTATGTCCAAAACCAACCAGCAGAATGTAAACTAGTGATGGGCGAATTTACGACGTTTCGCTTCGCCGGAAAAAACGGCGAAAAATTAGCGGAACGGCGCTGGCGTCTCGTTTTTTACGCTGGCGGCTGTTTTTGACGCCGGTGCCCGTTTTTGACACCGGCGTCCGTTTTTCCAGAAAAATTTTTTGACGCCAGCAAATTTTTGCCACGAATTTTTGCGGACGTTTCGCAAATTTATTCGCTGGCGTCGAATCGCGCAAATTCGCCACAAATTCAAGACTGCCGAATAAATTCGCCCATCACTAATGTAAACCACTGTATCTCTATAAAAGAACCATATTCAAAATATTTGGACCCCCAAACTTACTTAGCATATAAAAATAAAACAAATCATTCTCTGAACCATCTATACATTTTTATTTAGTTATGCAGAGACAGTTCCATTCTTATTAAACCATGTGATACAGACAAAAATGCACAAAAAAAACATATCCTGAACAAAAAATCTTACTTCTCCTACCCTCTACTCTTAAAAACTGGAGGCCCAAACAGATTTATATAAATTCCCCAATCTGCCAGTGCTACATTACTGGTGAACTAACACAGGGAACGTATTATGCAATGTTGACACTGTAATCAATCATAGGGCAGAATGTGCTTTTAATTGATCTGCACTAGAGCAAAATGTTACTAAAATGACACATAAAGCCTTAAAGAACATTTGAACACTTGAAAAAGTGAGAAGAAGGCAAACAATTCAAAAACAAAAAATAATAAATACTGAAGACCAACTAAGAAGTTGCTTAGAATTGACCATACTAAAAGTTACCTTAAAAATGAACCACAAATCATATTAAATCATGCACCATTATATTAATTGATAAACAGATATGTCATGAGCTAGACTGAATATTTTCCACATTAGATGCTAAACGCAGGAGGTTCTAGAATTACTGCATTACAGAAAAGAAGACTGTTGACAAGAGAGTTAGCAATGTTCCAATCACTGTCCAAGATGCACGGGTGCCTGGGTGAGACGGAAGAAAAAAACAAGAAGAAATTACAAAAAATCATATCACTTTAAATTAATGATTGCTCATTAAAGGTAACAATATGGGCAGCAATGTTTAAAAGTAATAAAGGGGACATTAGCCTTGCACAGCACACAACTTCCCCTTTGCACCCCATACTGCTCAAAGCAGATTTATATGGATTTACATGGATCCCAGCTGATACAGATCAGCTTTAAATCTCATTGGTCGCTGGCTGTGGAGATTTTGGAGAAATGTTTGGAAAAGTTTTATTCTTGCTTTAAGAATGCAACCCTACGTTGTTGGACAACAGCTCCCAGCATGCTTCTACCTTTATTATATGTGACAGTATTCTGGAATTAGTAGTCCAGAAACAACAAGTAAAGTTTGATTGAGCAGTGCAATATAGCAGGGTCTTCTACCCCTTTAAATTAAAAAAACAAGTGAAGTTTTACCATGAGATGCTGAAGAAATGTCTGAAAAGCAAAAGGAAATGTATTATTACATTTATGAAGCCACAAAACTGTACATATTAAAAAAAACTGCACCAAACCTGAGTTCCAAAAACAATGAGCCTCTTTCACGGTGGGCAATAGCCACAATTACGCAGGTATGGGGGGGGGGGGAAATTACTTGTACATGGGAAATGTTTGCAGTTAGCACTTTGCCTCTATAAATTGCCAAATCTGAGCAGGATGAAATATGATGTGTTAAATAAATGTTGATTTAGTTTAAAACCTGCTAGTCGATGCTTTTATGGATCCACATATTCATTCTGCTAAATTAAGCAGATGACACATGTACCAATCCAATCCAACCTCACGTTTTAATATTGTTTAATTCTGCACCTCTCCAGTTTAAAAATGTGAAGTGCACCTGGTTCATATATAAAATAAATGATAATGCATCTCTTATTCATATTGGCTTACACAGTTCTTGTTTGCTTTATGGGTTTTTTTTTTTTAATTTGTGCCTCGAAATTACTCTTTTCATGTTTAATATTGTTCCTGAGACTTTTATGGACCTATTTACTAAAACTCGGATTAATCAAATATTTTTCCTAAAATAAAGTCGACCAAACTCCCTTACACAAATTTTTCTTGAAAAAGCCGAAGTGAAAAAAAGAAAGTTATGATTGGCGCCCCAAAACTCGGTTTTATCGAATTGTCGCTGCAAAAAACTCAAATTTATTGGATTATCGGACAAAAACTCCGACTTTATTGGATTATCAAGTGCAGATAACAATGTCAAGAAACAACTTCAGCGACATCTGCCGTTGACTTTTACACGACCTCGACAGGTTTGAGATGGAGTACTTTCAGATTCTGACTTTTAACAGCTTTGGGGTATACCACATCTCTAAAAATTAAAGTTGTTATTTTTCCACAAAATATTTAAGTTTTCCCCCTAAAAATCCCATCCATAAAAATCAAGGTTTAATAAATGGGCCCTTAAAATTCAACTTTACTGCCAAGTCAAAGGAGAGTAGTTGGAGTATCAGTTATCTTTCACATGGACAGTGGTTTATGCTTCTCATTGCCTTCTTGTGCTGTGGTTAGAGCGAAGGACATGGGTCCTGACATAACTATGTCGCTGAACATGAAGATTGAGAAATTATAACTTAAATGAGAGTTAGGAAACACTGTTTATTTCTGTAGGGGAAAATATATAACAAGTGTGTAGCAGAAATCCAAATAATTTGTGCTCCATCTGTTAGATTTTTTCACAGTACAAATATATAAGAAAATGACTTTAATTTACCGAAGTTGTGACCAGTTGTAAGTTAAAGGGATACTGTCATGGGAAAAAAATATATTTTCAAAACGCATCAGTTAATAGTGCTTCTCCGGCAGAATTCTGCACTGAAATCCATTTCTCAAAAGAAGAGCAAACAGATTTTTTTTTCATTCAATTTTGAAATCTGACATGGGGCTAGACATTTTGTCAATTTCCCAGCTGCCCCAAGTCATGTGACTTGTGCTCTGATAAACTTCAATCACTCTTTACTGCTGTGCTGCAAGTTGGAGTGATATCACCCCACTCCCTTTCCCCCCCCCAGCAGCCAAACAAAAGAACAATGGGAAGGTAACCAGATAGCAGCTCCCTAGCACAAGATAACAGCTGCCTGGTAGATCTAAGAACAGCACTCAATAGTAAAAACCCAGGTTCCACTGAGACACATTTAGTTACATTGAGAAAGAAAAACAGAAAATGCCAGAAAGCATTTCTCTCCTAAAGTGCAGGCACAAGTCACATGACCAGGGGCAGCTGGGAAATTGACAAAATGTCTAGCCCCATGTCAGATTTCAAAATTGAATATAAAAAATCTGTTTGCTCTTTTGAGAAATGGATTTCAGTGCAGAATTCTGCTGGAGTAGCACTATTAACTGATGTGTTTTGAAAAAAACATGTTTTCTGATGACAGGATCCCTTTAAGGAGCAGATCAGAATATTTACTATCATACTATTGCAAGTCTACTTATTAATGCTCTTTGCTGCTATATCTTTACTCACCTTTCCTGTTGAATGGTCCTATGCTCATAGTAAAGGTAACATCTGTAGATACATCCAAGGAACGACCCCCTGCACATGACTGCAATATATAAATGTATATGTTGTTGTTTGTAAAATGCTTGTCTGATCCAGTATGACAATGTATGAAATGACAGAATTAAGTCTAATATACAGTACAAAAAAAATGTATTTATCTAAGAATGGTAAAATGGGGAGCCAAATCTGGTTAGGGTGAGAAGGGCTGAAAGGAGCCAAAAAGCCCTTAGCTAGCAATTATATGCAAAGTGATGCCTTTTGGAATCAGAAGGTATTTACTTGTCTCATGCCATACACACAGCATTGCCTAGATACCAAAAAGGAGAGTTTTGACCTAAGAATGGTGTAACATGACAGAGCTGACTGGTGTTCCTTTGCAATATGTTGCAATATATCACACAGATAAAGCCTGCTTAATTTATAGATAAGAATTTCTTTTAAAATAATTGTTACATAGGCTATACTTACCCAATTACCTCCCTTAAATACAGTACATTAATAGCTAGCCAATATTTTTAGTCAAACCCCTATTTATTGAACTCATGTTGGAAAAAATCTGTCCCATTGTATTTGAATGTATAGCTTAAAAAATGTTGATTAACTGAAATGGAATTGTTCTGGTCTAGACCACGAGGGAACTTCATGGCTAGGCTCTATTTGATTTGTTTATTTAAACCCAAAAAGTACTTATTCTATCAGGGCAAAAGTCATGTATCCCAAGCAGACTATAACAATACTGTAATCACTCGACTGCTGTTAAAAGCAAATATCTTCTATGGGTAACTAGACCTTGTTCAAATGATGTTATTTTTATTACATTACCCAACACCCTACCCTCATATGCCCCTTCCCTGTGGACCGTTAAAGGCACAAGCGATACATGTGTATCACACAGCTTGTCTGCACTAGTTCTACTTATTATTCTTTTTCTCATTCATATTAGTACTGTAGTGTTGTGTTATTATCATAACAGCCTCACTCTGAATTCATTCCTCCCAAATGCCTCTGGGTGCTAGTTAGAAAATAGTCACATTTTAAGCCTATATCAGGATGTAGATGGGTCATAACTGGCCCTGGCCAAGGATAAATACATATGGTATAATGTCCTGGTTTTCCTTTTAGGAATGTTGGTGGGCAACTACTGTTCATCCATTCCCTTCAGAATTTTCACAGTTGTTTGTACTCACAGGTTCACAAACGTTGGTATTGCGGACACACGCATAGATCTCACAGTGCAGATAGACTTGATTTGGATTCTTGCCCATTGAAAACATTTCAAAAGAGAATTGTGCTTGGCTAGATACGCCATTTTGTGCTACACTTATAGTTGGATCAACCGGGTTAGGGCACCTGTTAAAAAGACAGAAAACAGTAATGAGCGACGACAGTAAATATCAAATATGTAATTATGGGGCTGACTCCTATCAAAGTCGAAGGATTTAGCGCAGATCGAAGGATTATTCCATTCGACCGAACGATTAAATTCTTCGAATCGAACGATTCGAAGGAATTAAATCCAACGATCGAAGGAATATCCTTCGATCAAAAAAAGTTAGCCAAGCCTATGGGGACCTTCCCCATAGGCTAACATTGACTTCGGTAGCTTTTAGATGCCGAACTAGGGGGTCGAAGTTTTTTTTAAAGAGACAGTACTTCGACTATCGAATGGTCGAATAGTCGAACGGTTTTTACTTCGAATCCTTCGATTCGAAGTCGTAGTCGAAGGTCGAAGTAGCCCATTCGTTGGTCGAAGTAGCCCAAAAAAACCTTCGTAATTCAACGTTTTTTTACTTCGAATCCTTCACTCGAAGTTAGTGAATCGGCCCCTATATGTATTTCTAATAGAGAAGCATGATCTATTCTAAGGGGTTTATGACAACCCCTTTTTTTCAGTGAATCCTATACTGTATAATGCTTTTCCTAGCGTTGGAGTTAAAAACACATAAATGTGCACACCTCTTGGCAGAAATGTTCCTTTTCGTCTGTTAAAAGGGAAGATTTATCAAAGGTTCAGTACCATTTGTTAAAATATCTGAAAACTCTTCAAGGAAAACAGTGCCTTTCTTAGGTTCAATGGACATATATATATATTTTTTTTTTTTTTTTTTTTTTTCCATACGTGTTTATGATAATGTACATTCTGGCGCACCACTCTAAATAAATGGCTTTGAAAGAAAATTTATACATTGTACTAAACACTCATCTATAACAGTAGATTATATTTTCATGTGGATCACAAAGTATACCCTTTTTTTCTTAGGAAACAGTGTTGTGTGTGTCGGAATTCTAACAATCCATGTATAAATCATGAGCCTCAACATTTTTGCATTCTAATACTATACCTGTTTTGGATGATATAATATCTAGTAGGATCATCCTTACTGCTAGACGGAGTAGCATAGCAGTTTTTCAGTACCATGGCATACTGAGATGGATCTGGACCAACAAGGAATACTCCAATGTAAATCTTTGTGTGGGTTAGCAGATCAATTTGTGATCCATTGTATGGATATTTATAGTCGCTGCTGTTGTAAACTGCCATGCGAGCACTAAACTGTCCAGGTCTGGATATATTAATGATTGTATTGCTACAAATAGCAAGAAAATGGCAAATTAGTTATGTTGTTATAGTCATCAAAAACATACTCACACTGCAGAACAAGACAGTTGAACAGGAAACTTTGCATCCATAAAAAAATCCCAGGATACGTAACATAAGTTTAAGTAAGATTTCTTTTGACACTTCTTGGCACTTCAGCAGTAAAAGCACATTATGCTAGGTTGGAACAGAAAAACAAGTAGCGGAGCGGCTGTTACAAATCTTGGATGTTTTTCTGCCTATCCAGTAATGTCCTAAGTGTATGATTTGACTGCACCTTCTCCTTCACTTGACCCTTCAGGTAGCGTTCATCAAGGTACATTGATGGAGTTCCTTCTGGCAATGACCCTTTCAGAATCATGCTGCTTCCCACTGCCTAGCTCCAGGTCTGAGACTGGAAGGAAGCAAGTATCTTTATCTCCAACTTTGAGATAGAACGGCTCTTGGGCTAAGTCAAAGCCCTCAAAAAGGCCTGCTGGTAAATCCCGTGCTAACTCCCTGTAGCCTTACATAAGTACCTCAATGCCCCTGTGCTCATAAACTGTTCCTAATTTTCCCTGGACAATCTCAAATGATGACCCTCAGTAGGGTTGTGTTTCATAATAAATGGTTATCTAGGTTGCTGGCTTAAAGAAGAACTAAACCCTAGTTGTTGCAAACCATCAAACAGAAAATGAGGTTTGTCATATATAACTGATGCTACAGAGCTGATTATTAAATTCTGACACTAATTGTGCTGGTTTCTGAGCTGCCTTACTGCTAAAGGAGTGTGGTTACCTTGGGCTGGTATAGAAGTCCAATACATAATGTACAATGTTTTTGCCCAACTTCTTTATTTAAGCTTTAGATCTCCTTTAAAGACATATAATTAGCAGCAAAATATAAAAGGATAATTGCAACCCCAAAAAAATATATTTTTAAACATATTAAAAAAAAAAATACTGGCTAGCCTTACTCCTAAATTAAGTGTACAGTATATACTGAGGACTGAAACATCTCCAGCTTGATAACTATAGGGTTGAGAATAATAACATACCTTGATGATACATTTACCTGCCAATACTGGCTATAATAATAATAATACTCCTAAATGCAGTGTATGTACTCAGAACAATCTCCAGCTTGGTAACTATAGGACAGTGAATGATTTATATCAATGATAGATTTACCTGATAATGGGATTCAGGGCAGTTTGAAGACTTAGTTCCATATCAAGTTGGAAAATACAAGTTGAAGTTGTTGTCAGCTTATCTCTAATAATTTTACCAGGGAGTACAAAGAAGAAGTCATAACTCTCTCTATAAAAGGCGTGGGTTCCATTTGTCTGAGGAAAATCAGAAAAAACGTATCAATGTGCAGAATATAACCACAAAACAACTAAATAAACAGTTCTAACTGTATCATAATTGGCTATGGCAGAAAAGGTGGTTTGATATTTGGATTGCTATAGTTCAATTTGTATGACAAAGCCTTGACCTGGGATTAAAAGGTAAAACTACACCTGAGCACATTTTTAGGTAACAATAGTAGGTCTGAATAGCTGTTCTTCTCTCTTGTTTTGGATTCTGCACAATTGGCAATTGTACACGTTAATGACCCTTTATGGAGTAATCCAGTGGTTATTGGATTGTGAGGTCTGTTGCCTCTTTGATTCTTCAGAGTATGAAATACATAAATAAATGAAGAATTGAATCTGGCTTTTTGGGGACGTACATCTTCCCAAAACTCTCCCATCCAAACCCCCTAGCTCTCCAAGCAAACACTTAAACATAATTAGCAATGCAAGATAAATTGCAAAATAGTATCTTAGGTGATCACCACTAGAAATAATGGGGTCACTTTTAAACACTGGGTACCTGGGCAGAAACCCATGGCAACCAATCAGATGATCGCTTTGAGTTTCCAATCTGTAGCTGGCTGAAAAAAAACTAATAACTAATTGATTGCTATGGGTTACTGTCCAGGTGCAAATGTGCCCAATATTTATAAATGAGCCTAATGTGCCCAGTGCCTCTGTTGTGGACAAAAGGTATGCCCAGGACAGACTGGATTCTCATTGGAGGAATCTCTTGCATTACTTTTCTGTGGGTGAGCTTGGAAAATGTTTTATCAAGCAATAAGGTAAATGTAGGACAAGTTCCATGCTTCACTACTGTCACTCCTACATCCCCAAAAGTAAAACCTGATTGATATTAAAATTATTGAAACCTTCACTTGATTAAACCAGTTAAGTGACAATACACGAATCACCCTACCTTATATACTAGTTTAGACAAATGAATGTAGTACAGTATCATGAAATAAAATGAGTCTGATATGGACCTGTAGGGCACATTTTCACCAGAAGAGAACTCTCTATTTACTTTGGATTTTGAGATGCAGATGTATTAAATGGTACACATCTAGGAGCCCATTTACTTAGCTTGCGTGAAGGAATAGAATAAAAAAAAACTTCGAATTTTGAATCTTTTTTTTGGCTACTTCGACCATTGAATTGGCTACTTCGACTTTGAATTGAACAACATTGAACATGGTTCGAATATTCGACCATTCGATAGTCAAAGTACTGTCTCTTTAAAAAAAACTTTGACCCCCTACTTCTCCACCTTAAACCTACCGAGGTGCAATGTTAGCCTATGGGGAAGGTCCCCATAGGGTTTCTTAGCTTTTTTAGTTTGATTCGAAGGATTTAATCATTCAATCGAATGATTTTTCGTTCGATCATTCGATCGAACTAATTGCGGTAAATCCTTCTTCTTCGATATTCAAAGTCGAAGGATTTACATTCGGCAGTCGAATATCGAGGGTTAATTAACCCTCAAAATTCGACCCTATGTAAATCTGCCCCCTAATGTATTATTTTGTTACACTTTCATATCAAGAGTTGTGGCCAATTTGCCAATATAACCTAGATCCTCAAGTCAGTCTAGAAATGTAAAGTCTCATGACAGCTGGGAGAGGAAAAGTGTCAGGCCACAGTTTGTATCTAACATGCACAATGCTATAGTGTATGTCTAATAGATTCGCTGTGAGCGCACTATGAAGCAATATACAGTGTGACTGTCACTTACAGAAAATGTCATCCCACAGCTTCCTTCTTGCAGAGGGGACATAACTGAGAATGTGTTAGTAACATTATCATCCAGGACAGAAAAGCAGGAGCCGTCGTCAAGAATTATATCGAGGTAATCAATGTTCAGAGCCCTCATCTCACATTTGCGGAAAGATGTTTTCATGTTTTGCAATCCACAGCTCACGCTTGGTGTTAAGTCTTTAAGAGCTAAAACAGCAACAATAAATTGTAAGTAAATATGTTTTGACATTTTTTCTTTTACACCATTGACTATTGACTGGGGGACCAATTTAAGATTGAGAAAATAATGAAGATTGCCAAGGTTTTTTTTTCAGCAAGAAACCCTGTGTCATTAGTAAACTCATGCAGGGGTTCCTTAAAGGAAAACTAAAGCTTAACTAAAGAAGTAGGCTATAAATGTTGTACATTATGTTTTGGGCTTCTGTACCAGCCCAAGGCAACCACAGCCCTTTAGCAGTAAAGATCTGTGTCTCCAAAGATGCCCCAGTAGCTCCCCATCTTCTTTTCTGCTGATTCACTGCACATGCTCTGTGCTGCTGTCACTTACTGAGCTTAGGGACCCACTCACAATATACAGTACACATACAGTAGAATATAAAGAACAGTGGCTCACAGGTATAAAAAGTTGGGGACCCCTGTTTTAGAATGTTCTATTCGTGCAACCTTTCTATTTGTCTTTCTATTCAGGTCTTTGCCCACTCATCTTCTGATTATTGCACTAGTAGTAAACAAATTGGCAAGCAATTCATTGGGCAGCAAAAGTTTTGCAATCTCCTTGAGTGTCAAATTCATAATAATAATAATAATAATAATAATAATAATAATAATATATCCCACAGCAAAAGACTATACCTCTTCCATAAAAATCATAAATTATGAACATTGTTAGACAATATCTGTAATATTTGTGGTTTTTGATTGTACTTACCAGATACACTCACATTATCCTTGCAGTAGCACCCACACTTTCCAGACACAGTTCTGCATTCCTCATCAGAAGCACACAAGCAGTCATTATTAATTGATCGAGGATCTAATGAGAGCAACCATTAAGATTAAATGAAAGTATTTTTATTTCGAGAAACAGTTTTAAACTGTGTTTGATTGAGCACTATCTTTTGGGCCAGATTACATTGGACAAGATGTAAATTCCAATACTTGTATTTACAAATATTTACAGTTCAAGTGCAACCGTTGCTACTTGTACTATTGTTAATAGTGATGGGCGAATTTGAGATGTTTTGCTTCGGCGAAAAATTTGCGAATTTCGCAAGAAATTTGCAAAATGGCAAAAAATTAGCAAAACGGCGCCGACGTCTCGTTTTTGACACCAGCGTCCGTTTTTTGACGCCGGCGTCCATTTTTTTGACACCGACGTCCGTCTTTTGGCGAAAATGTGCCGGCGTCCAAAAAACTGACGCTGGTGTCCATTTTTTTTGACGCCAGTGAATTTTCGCGCCCGTTTCACGAATTTATTTGCCGGCGGCGAATCACGCAAATTTGCCAAGATTTTTCGCCTGGCGAATAAATTCGCCCATCACTAATTATTAACCACAGTGGATCACTTCTCGTTGACTTGAATAGTATGCCTTGTGCTGGATAAACATACATAAAAGAAAAGACAGCATGTGCTGTCCTTTTATACTGCTTCTAATCACAGCTCCAAATTACAGGGAGGCCAATCTCATAGACTCCATTTTAATCAAATAATTCAACATTTTAAAAATGATTTCTTTTTTCTCTATAATAATAAAACAATACCTTGAACTTTAGCTCAGCTACAACATAATTAATCCTCACTGGAGGCAAAACAATTCTGTTGTGTTCAATTTAATGTCAAAATGGTTTTTCAGTAAACTGATGGAGACATATGGAGATCTTAATTACAGAAACATTCCTTATCCAGAAAACTACAGTTCATGAGCATTCTGGATAACAGGTCCCATACCTGTACAAATTAAACTTTCTAATTGATTTGTGCAATTTACCTGGAGGTATAACAGTTCATGGATGAATACAGTAATGTGTGTATTGCTTAAAATACATGCAACGCTCTCTACTAACTACTAACTGTATCTGCTTTTAAATTAAGAAAATAAATAAATAAAAAAACAAATGCCCCAATGTCTTCACTATTATATGATTTTAAGTAACTGTAGAACGTTTACCTGTGCAGTATGCCATGGAGCAGGTCGGTGTTCTATTCAGTTTATAGACATGGTATCCACCAGGACAAGCCTTAATCTGGACAGTTGATGACCACTGGCAACAATCATACTGCCCATGGGCACATACAGTGCGACTGACAATACCATCTGTCTCAATGGGATGTGATCCATTTAACCACATAGGTGCAACAGTGTTACATCTATCTTTTGGAACACAGAATTCGGGCATGCGTATTCCTCCACTTCCAGTGAAACGATACCAGCCCACTTTGTCATTGTCACATTTGGTGTCCACATATTGTGCATTGGAACTGCTTCTCCAGCAATCGTCAAGAACAGTGTGACTGACACATGGATCTGAGCAATAGTAGTAGATGCCATTTGGAATGCACTCTGTATCACTCCTGCACACACCTCTGGAACATGGATCAGTTTCACAGTAAAATCCATTACCAGTGACTCCAGGTGGACACTGACATATATAAGATCCATTAGTATTAATGCACTTTGCTAAAGGATGGCACTTGTTCAGGTCTGGTCTAGAACACTCATCAATGTCAACACAAGTGTTTCCCGCTCCTCTTGTGTAGCCAACAGGACACCTGCAATTGTAGGAGCCACATGTATTTTCACAGTGAGCAGCAGAAGTACAGTTGTTCAACCAGGAATAGGCACATTCATCAACATCTGAGCATGAGAAACCATCTCCAATGAATCCATCCTTACAGATACATTGGTAAAGGTCATGATACGGTTGACATATAGCATTGGTGTGACAGTCTGAGCAGTATTTCGTTACTGGAATAAATAAGAAAAATATGTGAAAATGTACATGTCAGATATTTCTGTTAAAGCACATATTTTACATTTTATTTTATTTATTCCGTGCTGATAACTAATAATTTTATTCTGTGCAGTTGATGATAAGGCAAAAACGCTGGTATCTTTTCCTTTTTTAAGGGTGATAGGCTGAAAAAGATAGTACATTTTTTTGGGGGGCACCCTCCTTCCCCCCTACATTTCCTAACATATGGCACTTAAACTATACAGTGGGCACATGTATAGGGCAAAATAACAACTCTATTTTATTTTATGAAGCTTTCCCAGGCTTGTGTAGTGTAATGTATTTGCTGCTACATATACGTCCATTGTACTTTAACTTGGCACCGTATGCAAATTAGGCATCGCTAGCGTAACTTCGCTTTGCTTGACAAATTAACGCTAGCGCAACTTCTCTACCATTCACCTCCCTGAGCGCAAATTCGCATTTTAGTGAATTTGCGTAGCGCTGGCGAAACTAGGCCTGGCTAAGTGCGGCAAAGTGCAGCGAAGCTGTCGCTGGCGCAACTTTGGATCTTAGTGAATTTGCCCCAATGGAAGAGGCCCCTATCCTATTTGGAAGTTTCTCTGGTCTGCGCTGGAATTCGCCCAAAAATCTGACTTTTTTGGACTTCTCAGGAAAAAAGAATTTGTATTTTGATAAATAAGACCCCCCTGTAAGGGAGAAAAATGGAAAAGTGCCAAAAAGGCTGTATAAAAATCAGAGCAGTATCCCACATAGCCCTAATTAACTGAAAAAATAGTGTATCAAGGTTTTGATACTAGAGTGGGCCTTTGAACAAAACATTCTCTTTTCACATATATCCTGTTGTAACTGGAAAAAACATATATTAAATACTGCCCATGGAGAGTAACTTACCTGATGTGTTGGTAACTGAAAAAGAAAAAGAAATTAAATTAAAACATAAAAAAAAAATATTTGAATGAATAAAACAGCATTATTTATATTGTGTGCCAAACATAATTATAATTTATCATGACACGGGCAGTGTCAAGTTTTGGACCCTTCCTCCCACTAACATCACCCCAGGAATTAAAAAACACCAGTCAACACATCTTTATGGGTTGAAAAGGCCGCAGCCAATATTATTAACCACAAATTGTCATATAATTATACATTTTGCAAAGGTAAAATGCCAACAGACTCCTCCCTTTCGCGCTCTTCCTCCAGCCTCCAACCAGTCACCTTCTGCACTACATTTCCCACAACCCCATGTCAATGAACCTCTTCCAGCTCCCTTCCTAGCCCCTGTCATAGTCCCATTTCCTTCATTTCTTTACAGTTTCCCGGGACATTCTTTATAAAAGTAGATGAACTACAATATCTTTCAAGCTATTTTGTTTCTATAACAATAACCTGATTTCTATAACAAAATGCATGCAATAGCTCAAATAGTGAAAAGGACTTGGAGTAGCTAAAAAGAACACAACCCATTATTCAAATAGTTCTTGCATTCAAACTTCTCTAAAGGAATTTGATTTTATATTTAGGGACAATTTCAACTTCAACACAACCTTGACTGTTCTACTTCTCGCTCATCATATTTAAAAAGATTTTTGACTTTCACTTCAACTTAAGAATTATTAAAACTGGGTAGACCTGCCAAAATTCCATTATTTCCTATGGGAAGATATAGAATGTCATCTAATCTAGTAGTCATTAATATTTTACAATCTGTTACTAATGCCCTTAAAGTAAAAAAAAATAATATTACCACATTATTATCATAGTATTCCTATAGGATTTTGTCTTTACCTGTTAATCCATCCACTTGAACAACATGGGGGCTACTTGAATTGACGCATATGGTCCATACTCCTTTGGCAGGATTTTCAATCTGATACAGTGAACCCCAGTTTTCAAACACAATTTCATCTGGAATTAAGACATTGTCTAAAAAAGGAAAACATATATATATTTATATATCATGATTTATTATTTTTCAGCGTTGTTTTGCTTTTGTTAAAACTGCAAGAAAAAGTTGTAAATACTGAAAGAAGCATACCGTTTGTAAGATGAGTAACTCATAGCAAGTATTCACCCTTTAGACCAAGTTTATTTGTCCCTTAATAGTGATATAATATCTAAAACATTCTAATTGTTAAATGTAAACTAAATGTAAAAATCCATCAGTATAACCACTGGTATTTAGATAATTCTATCCGATATCTAAAGCTACTCAAATTTTTAACAAAATGTTCACTTTTAAATGGAAAAAAATGATGACACTCTAATATAATTAACACGAGAACACAGATTAAGAGAGATCTAAATGAAATATAATGCACTTACGGTCAGGTCTGAAAACAGTTGTTGATGTGATTTTGCCATCAATCATCACCAGTAAGGAAGTGAAGTCAGCTGTTACTGTAATGTTATCACAATGATTTGTGCCATCATTGACTTTGTACAAGAGTTTCACTAAGCTGTCAACAGGTCTTGATAGGGTGAAGTCTAGATAAGTAAATACCTTATGGAAGAAAACATTAAAACTCTGGTTATATTTCTAGAGATGTTGACAACAGGCATTTTGAAGGGCACATTTTAAGGGACAAATTTACTTATGGTCGAATATCAAGGGTTAATTAACCCTCGATATTCGACTGTCGAAGTTAAATCCTTCAGCTTCGAATATCGAAGTCGAAGGATTTACCGCAATTCGTTCGATCGAACGATTAAATCCTTTGATTCGAAGGATTTTAATCCATCGATCAAACAATTTTTCTTCTACCAAAAAAAGATTGCAAAGCCTATGAGGACCTTCCCCATAGGCTAACATTGACTTCGGTAGGTTTTAGGTGGCAAACTAGGGGGTCAACGTTTTTATTTTAAAGAGACAGTACTTCGACTATCGAATGGTCAAATAGTCGAACGATTTTTAGTTCGAATCGTTCGATTCGAAGTCGAAGTGGTATTCGAAGGTCGAAGTAGCCCATTCGATGGTCGAAGTAGCCAAAAAAAACATTCAAAATTCAAAGTTTTTTTTATTCTATTCCTTCACTCGAGCTAAGTAAATGTTTACAGTTCATTTAGAAATTCGCTCCACCTAATATTTTATCCCTTCCAATCTCTCAGCTGTTGCCTATCTCAGGTCCACAAATATGTTGGACTTCATTATACAGGAGATCTAATTGTGAAATCAAACATGGGGATCAAAGACAGACTTGGTTATTGCTGGGAAACTGCGCTTAAAGCTTCCAACTCCAATTGCAGGAACAAAGAACAGAGAGTCAGATTGATACAGATCAGCTGGGATTCTCATTAGAGGATTTGTTGCGTTTTAAAGCAGTCACTGACTGTGGAGATTTGGGGACAAAATTTGGAAACGTTTTAATGTGCAAAATTTCTTTTAAAAATACAATCCTGATGTTGCAGGAAAACAGCTCCAAGCAGGCCTCAACCTTTATTATATGTTACACTATTCTGGAATTTGTATTCCAACAAGCTTGGTTGAGCAGTGCAGTCGGGTTTACTACCCCTTTAAGATTAAGCAGTATGCTTTATTTTATATAGGCATGCATACAATGTAGTTGCACCAAGGCACTATTGGATTTGATTTAATTTTAAGATGAGTGAGGCCATTATAGATTTCTTATCCACCCTAACTCAAAATGTTTTTTGAATCTGAAAAGAAAGAGGAGTTTCGAGTTATAAAAGAAAGAGGAGTTTCGAGTTATCTCAACAGGATGCTAAGGGGCAGATGTATTAAGGGTCGAATATCGAGGGTTAATTAACCCTCTATATTCGACTGCCGAATTAAAATCCTTCGACTTCGAATATCGAAGTCGAAGGATTTTGCGCAATTCGTTCGATCGAACGATCGAAGGAATAATCGTTCGATTCGAAGGATTTTAATCCTTCGATCGAAGGATTATCCTTCGATCAGAAAAAAGTTGGAAAGCCTATGGGGACCTTCCCCATAGGCTAACATGGGCTTCGGTAGCTTTTAGGTGGCGAACTAGGGGGTCGAAGTTTTTTTTTTAAAGAGACAGTACTTTGACTTTTGAATGGTCGAATAGTCTAATGATTTTTAGTTCGAATCATTTGAGTCAAAGTCGTAGTCGAAGGTCGAAGTAGCCCATTCAATGGTCGAAGTAGCCAAAAAAACACTTCGAAATTCGAAGTATTTTTTATTCTATTCCTTCACTCGAACTTAGTGAATAGGCCCCTAAATGTAATTGATCTGCAGCTAAATTTACAGTAGTCTAGGAACTTAGCAAGGAAAAAGGTGTTGTTATAAAGGTTATTTTTTTACCTTGGACAAATCTGAGGGGGCAATTTGAAAGACATGCCCATAACTCAGAGAAGCAATATATTTGTATATAGTGAACCCTGGATCAGTTAAACTCGAGCAAAGCCCTGTGGTCAAAAAGACAACCTGGGGAAAAAACAAAGTGAATATGAGAAAACGTCATTGTTTGCAGATTCTGTTCAATTTACTTTAAAACCTTTTTTAAAGCAGTAGAAATTATTGCATGGGGCTAAGATACTTTAGAACCTACACCACATCTAAATGTCACACATTAATTTTTTTAAATATAAAGTCTTTGTTTTGTTTTAAAAGGGTATATAGTCACACATTTTAATTAAGCAGGTCGATGTAAAAGAAGAAAGCAGAAATGAAAACTGAATAATAAGGCTCAATTGCTATTAAAAGTACAATGCCATCCAAACAAAAGTCGTTTTTTTTCTCTTCATCACTTTTTAGATGCATTTTAATGGCATTTAAAGGCATTAAAATGCTTCTAAAAAGACATTATTAGGCAATGTTAGATTACCGATCAAGTAAGGATAGGTCCTTAAAAGTAGAATCTATTGGTTCTCTTTTTTAGTGGTTTTCAGCCCCTGATATAAAAAAAAAGTTTAACAATACAAAGGAAGTATTCTCTATTTAGTTTTGAAATATATCATAGGTTTAGGTTATATATTTTATAATTATACATATATATATAAACATCATATGAAACTGCACTTACAGGTCTTTGCAAGGTGAAAAAAATGGTAATTTAATTTTATTGGTTGAATAAATTACCACTTTTTTCATATCATGTTATATAGTTTTTTATACTGTCACTAGGGCAATTAGCTTATACAAACAGAGTGCAAACTACAAGCTGGTAATATAATTTGGGGATGATGGTATCCCTTTAACACTACTGCAGTAGTAGAATTATCCATATCTTTATAAAAACCCAACATGCACAATATAATTACAAAAACGTTGTACTGTACCCGTGATTGTTTGGTATCTATAAGTGAATAAATGTTGTTCAAGAGGGTACTATTCGTGTAATCTTTAGCAGATGCATCAGTGAACACTAGAATGAAAGATTTGGGTGGGGAGATCTCTAAAGCCAATTTGAGCCCACTCATCGCTAATTCTGGGCAGTCTCCTCCACCAGAGGCAGTGAGGCTACTGAAGAACGTCTTAAACTCTTCTTTTGAACTTGTGATCCTTGCTGGGCCAATTGCTGCAAAACAGAAAGTAAAAATGTTTATGGAAAGTGCAAGCAAGGCTGGGTTTGTATTAATACATTGTTTATTGGTAGTGATGGGCGAATTTATTCGCCAGGCGTGTATTCGCATCAAAAAAAAATGGACACCGGCGAATTGATAAGGACATAAAAGTCTGGGGGAAAATCCAATAAATAGTGATGGGCGAATTCGCGAAATGGCGCCGGCGTCTCTTTTTTGATGCCGGCGTAAATATAAAGCGGACGCCGGCGTCAAAAAAGAGATGCCGGCGCCATTTCGCGAATTCGCCCATCACTATTTATTGGATTTTCCCCCAGACTTTTATGTCCTTATCAACTACAGTATATATACATTTGAAATATACAGGTATGGGATCTGTTATCCAGAATGCTCTGGACCTGGGGTTTTCAGGATAAAGGATTTTTCCGTAATTTGGATCTTCGTACTATAAGTCTACTAGAAAATCAAGTAAGCATTAAGGGGGTTATTTATCAAGGTCCGAAATTATCTCAATATTGGCCGCTACAAACTCTGATCCGATCTATTATTACATTTTCCCGAAAATTTGCTTTAGGTTAGGTTTAGGTTTAGGTTTTCACGAGTTTTCACCCGAAACCTCAAATTTCTGCCTGAAATCTCCGAAAACTTTGTGGGTTTGGCACGAGACCCAGCGCAAATCAATAAAATCATTGGGACTTCTCCCATTGACTTATATGCAACCTCGACAGGTCTGAGATTTGAGATTCAGAGTTTTCCAGCCTCTGGGTTTAATAAATTCTGAAAAATTTGTGAATTTTTAAAAGCCCGATTTTATAAAAAAATGATTTTTGCATTCGGGGCTTAGTAAATAACCCCCTAAATAAACCCAATAGGCTGGTTTTGCTTCCAATAAGGATTAATTATATCTCAGTTGGGATCAAGTACATGCTAATGTTTTATTATTACAGAGAAAAAGGAAGTCATTTTTAAAAATTTAGATTATTTGATTATAATGAAGTCTATGGGAGATGGCTTTTCTGTAATTCAGAGCTTTCTGGATAATGGGTTTCTGGATAACGGATCCCATACCTGTATATAATTCTTTACACAATACGCAAGTTCTGAAGGATAAGTAACTGTGTGTTGAACAAACACAGGCTTTCCCTTCCTATAATCATGTACAGAATAAAATGATTTATAAACAGCTTGAAATATATATTTTTCTTGATGGATATAAGGGAAAAAAATGTAAGAAAATTCCATACTTGGATCATTAAACTCCACCATTGTATACTGCCGTTCTCCGCATGGGAAATGTGCCGTTATGTAATCAACAAGCCAATTGTTCACCAATTTTAATTGCTGGATGTAAGTGAGCATTGACCCTGTAGTGTCCACTACATAAGTCAGTGATGATGATGAGACTGAAAGAAAAAAAACAAAAACAAATGAGACCCATATAGTTAAAATGTATGGAGAGAGTCACATAAATCAGTAGAACATTACATTTTTACCTAGTTATTGAATATGCCCCAAGCAGAATATTTCTCTACTGTTTGTTTTTAATTATCTCTTTAGTTCACCCAGGGCAGCCTCAGAATTATTAATCTGCAAACTATATATTCTCTGCCCAGGGTTACAAAGCAATGACTCCTGCCTGGAAAAGCCCAATGGCAACCATAGATAATGTGCTCAAGAGAAGGGCAAGCACCCTATCTAACATGGCTTTCTGGACAGAGGAGAGGCAGCTTGTTGGTAAACAAAAGCTTGTGGCAGAACATGGGTTGTGTTTTTAAAGGTAAATTCCAACTTAAAATGTCAAAGGTGTCATTGTCCATTTAAAGGACAACTGTAACATGTTAAGCAAGTTAACTAAACAAGTTAAGAGTGCACCCAAATGGTAGAAAATGATTAATAAATCTGTTTCAAAATTAGCATTAATCTTTCTGTTCTTAAATATTTTTTTTTAGAATATAAAGAGCTTGAACTACATATTTATTTAATTAATTTATTTAATAATTTAAGTGTAACGCAGAAATTCAAGGTGGTTATTGAACTTAGAGATCACCATTTTCTTTCTTGTATGTAGGGATGCAGCGAATTCACTATTTTGGATTCGGCCGAAGCCATGAATCCTTTGTGAAAGTTTCAGCAGAATACCGAACTGAATTATAATTTGCATATGTGCATATTGTGACAAAAAGTCACATGATTTCCCTCCTGCCCCTAATTTGCATATGCAAATTAGGATTCAGATTCTGATTCAGTTTGGCCGGGCAGAAGGATTCGCCCGAATCCGAATCCTGATGAAAAAGGTTGAATCCTGGCCGAATTCCGAACCGAAGCCTGGATTTGGTGCATCTCTACTTGTATGTGTCAATGAAAATGACTTTATCAATATGCCACCATCCGCTACCATTTTCCCATTATCCGCTGTATTTTCTTGGCTTAGTGTGAACAGAAGAGACAGAGACAAATATCTATAGATTACTTATGGATTACTAAAATGTGGGCAAACTTAAAGGGGTAGTTCACTTGTAGATAGTCTTTTAGTATTGTGTAGACATTTATATTCTGAAGCAAGTTGCAATTTGTGCTTATTTTTTTATTTTTTGTGGTTTTTCAGTTATTTAGCATTCAGCTTTTTATTTCAGCATCTATTTGGTTGCTAGGGTCTTATTTACCCTAACAGCCAAGCATGGGTTTGCAAGAGAGACTGGAATATGAAAAGGAGAGGCTCTAAATAGGTAGATAAGTTATATGAATGAATAATACTAATAATAAAATGTTAGCCTCATGGAATAATAGTTTTTTGGCCGACGGGGTCAGTGACCCCCATTTGAAAACTGGAAAGAGGCAGAAGAAGGAGGCAAATAATAAGGTAAAAATGAAATAATGAATGTTGATTGAAAAGTTACTAAAAATATGATAGTCTGAAAGTTAATGTAAAGATGAACCACTCTTTTAAGACTTTTTATTACATTGCACCATTTGTTTGGCCAGGTCTAGAAACATACAAAAAACAATAAGCTGTTTGTTTTCAAACAGCTAAATAGTAAATGCTAGATTCTGAATGGTTGCTATGAGTTACTAGACCTTGATGTCATCTACATTATTTTAAAGTACATACCATTTCGGGTTCTGCAGTCAATTCTGTGCATTTATTGCATACATCTTGCTTATTTTCTAGTTCTATAGCAAACAATTGGCAGGTAGAATTTACATCTGATTGGTTGCTATGCATTACTCAAGCTACTGCAAAGATTATTGCATTTCAGCTGAAATACTGAATACAGTAGCAGCATTTTGCATTTGGAATTATTCACCTTATATTAGCATATGTGCAACTTACCTGAGCTTGTCATGCATGTATCTACAACCAAAAGAGGAGTTTAACGTTAATGATGCATATGAATTTATTTATTTAACATTTTCAGATACTATTAATGGAAATCCTTTTATTCAAGTGAATTTGTCCCTTTGGGGAGCTGTCGATCTTCAGTAGTATGTCAATGCGGGGAAAGTACAGGATTTTTTACTGGATAGATTGAACCACTGCCTTTTTGTAAACTGTTCATAGTCTTTGCACCAAATTTCGAATGGTCGAATATGGCTACTTCGACCATCGAATTGGCTACTTCGACCTTCGACTACTACTACGACTTCGAATTGAACGATTCGAACTAAAAATCGTTCGACTATTCGACCATTCGATAGTCGAAGTACTGTCTCTTTAAAAAATTCTTCGACCCCCTAGTTCGCCACCTAAAACCTACCGAGGCCAATGTTAGCCTATGGGGAAGGTCCCCATAGGCTTCATAACAATTTTCTGATCGAAGGAATATCCTTCGATCGATGGATTAAAATCCTTCGAATGGTTCGATTCCAAGGATTTAATCGTTCGATCGAGCGATTATTCCTTCGATCGTTCGATCGTAGGAATATCGCTAAATCCTTCGACTTCGATAGTCGAAGGATTTACATTCGGCAGTCGAATATCGAGGGTTAATTAAGCCTCGATATTCGACCCTATGTAAATCTGCCCCGTAGTATATTGCAATGTGCCATTTATATAATATATAAACATTTCCATAGAAGGGCTACATTGAATTTGAATTATTTGATTTAAATGGAGTCTATGGGAGATGGCCTTGCTGTAATTCGGATAACGGATCCCATAACTGTATATAATAAGTTACAGTTAGCGCAAGCTCTTGGCACACAGAGCATCTCCCCTTTTTCCAATAAAATCAGAGCTAAACACACATGGTTATCTCTATACAAGTTCAACCATAAAAAGGGGACAAACACACCACAAAGGTGAACTAACACACAGAATAGATGAGATACACACAATATCAGCAGATAGTGTTATAATACTTACATGATGGTGTGCATGCCTTTACACCGGATCTATAAGATGCCAAGAAAGAAATCAGCAATGTTAGCAATATATGCATTGCCATTTTTTACCCTGAAACAAAAAACACAAGTTATTTCAATGTTTCAAAGCAGCTTTCAGATGCAATGTTCTGCAGGTTGACTAGCTGCCCCTTTTATAGGGATTTCTAAAGGTGGTGACAATTATGAGATGTCATGATGGAATTCATATCTCCTATATGTCCATTTATGTCACGTTTACATTTTTAACATTACATTTTTATTAACAATAGGCGATAAATCATTTAGCAGTGATGTTGCACAAAAGGAAGTGACTTTTTTTTAAAGGCTAGGCATAATTCAGCTGTTTTTTACATTCCTTTAGATTGCAAAACTAATGTACAGTAAATGCTGTCCCATTCCTATATCTTTGCTTCTTTAACTGCCTTGTATAGAATACAGCTGGTAGTTTCAATATTATTTACTGTTTATGTCATGGTTATCCCAAATGCAATATTCCATACACAATAAACACCTATAAGTGGTGGTCATGCACTCTAGATTCTTGGACCGACCTAGCAAAGAGAATTAAAATTAGAGAGGTTGATGCCTAGTCCTACATGTTCTAGATCAGTGATCCCCAACCAATAGCTTGTGAGCAACATGTTGCTCTCCAACCCCTTGGATGTTGCTCCCAGTTGCCTCAAAGAAGGTGCTTAATTTTTAATTCCTGGCTTTGTGGCAAGTTTTGGTTGTATAAAAACCAGGTGCACTGCCAAACAGAGTCTCAATGTTGGTTGACAATCTACATAAGGGCTACCAAATGGCCAATCGCAGCACTTATTTGGCACCCCAAGAACATTTTTCATGCTAGTGTTGCTCCCCAACTCCTTTTACTTCTGAATGTTGCGTACAGATTCAAAAGGTTTGGGATCCCTGTTCTAGGGGAATGGGTTACCATGTGTGGGGGAAATTCAGCAACCACCTTTTATTAGATGTGTTGAGGTTTAAGTTCTTAGGCGCTTGAGTCGGACGAATAAATTTGCCAGGCATGGATTTGCGGCAGATTTCCACATTTTGCCACCATGAATAAATTCTAAAAAATGCAGAGAAAATTTGCCATGACAAAAAAAAATTGTTGCAGGTCAAAATTGCGGTGCACATACAAATTGTTGTATATCAAAATTATTCAGATGCCTGTTGACTTTAATGCATTTGGACAAAATAGTCGTGCTTATAAAAATTGACGATTATTGATGCCCTTTGACTTCAATGCCTTACGCAAATTTTTCACAGTTTCACACATTTTTTCACCCCTTTAATTTGAGAAAAAAAAATGTGTTGGAAAAATGCAAATACAAATACAAATATTTGACCAAGTCGTTTCTGAAATCTCAAACACAGTTATGGCACCTTTTATGCAGAATGCTCGAGACCTGGGGTTTTCTGGATAACAGATCTTTCTGTAATTTGGATCTTCATACTTTAGAAAATCATGTAAACATTAAATAAGCCCAATAGGCTGGTTTTGCTTCCAATAAGGATTAATTATATCTTAGTTTGGATCAAGTACAAGGTATTGTTTTTTTTTTTATTACAGAGAAAAAGGAACTCATTTCAAAAAATTTGGATTATTTGGATAAAATGGAGTCTATGGGAGATGGCCGTTCTGTAATTTGGAGCTTTCTGGATAACGGGTTTCCGGATAATGGATCCCATACCAGTAGTTGGGATTTATTAAAGAAAAAAATCCCAAAATGTCACCAAACAAAAAACTTGCTGAAAATGAATGGAACAATGTTATTTTTGCTTGTGTGCCACTTTTCTTTTCAAATAAAAACACAAGTGCAAATAATGTTGCGTCTTTTTCTCAAATAAGGTAGTGCTCCCAGAATTAAAACTTCAAAATGCGATACAGTATATTGCCCTCCCTGTGTAAAATAAATGTGAACTATATAAAATATTTTCCCCAACCATGGATTTGTGATGGGTTAGTTAATAGGCTTTGTATAAAGAGCTCAGCAGGAAGTTATACAAAGTTTATAATTCATGGGGTTCAACTGGGAGAGAGAAGCCAGATAATTCCCCAAAATAGAGTTAATAAAAACAAAAAAAACAAATCTATACACAGATGATATCTATAGATAATCAATATACATAAATGGTTCAAAACTGCAAATTACAGGTGAAAAATGACAGATGTATATGTTGTGAATGTTAGAAATAGAGTAATATTTTCAAAGCGAATTGACTGACATACATAACTGCTGTTTGAAGATACAACAAGCTTCATTTACCAATGCAATGCAATGTGCAAAATGCAAATTTTGGATGAATTGCCAGATTTTTCATTCACTATGCACTTTTTTTCATGGGCCCTGCCGTTCCAGTGTTACTTGATTTGCAGCTCCCCCCCCCCCCCCGATCATTTTGGAAGTTATGGAGGAGTCACATTGTGGGGTGGGAGTTTGCGACAGGGGGGCAACCTTGAGATGGCAGACCAGGTGAGCCCAGTCCAAAAGTGGCTTTTGAATGAGGCTTCTTAAATGAATCAGTGTGATTATAATATATGATAATCGTATATTATCACGTACGCATTACATATATTTTGGCCGTGTCCAGAATAGAAATGCCAAGCAGAATTTGTAGTACTTCCTGATATCCACAAAGTGGCAGTGTTAATTATCTTTATGATACAAATAGCATTTGTATGCAAAGCAGCAGTTATCCAAGGGCAGCAGGCCAAGTTTCTATACACATTTTCATTCTGTACTCTAGAGCAGTGGTTGCCAAGCTTTTTAACGTAACGCCCCACTTTAATGTTCAACTTTTGGCCAAGAGCCCCCTTGATTATACACCCTTAATCTGGACACCCCTTTAACTCTTCTACAGATATAGAAAAATATTGGTGAATCAGTCATTTAGTCATGTTTTCAAGAATATTTTAAAATATAAGCATCACTCCCGGTAAAGTGCTGCTTTGCTTATGGCTGAAACAGCACTGCTGCTTCTCCCACACGCTGATCAGAAAGCTTTGCATAATAGTAATGTAAGGCTATAGTAAAATGGAGAGGCCCCTTTCTCCTGAACTATAAGTGTTACTATAAATTGCTCCGGATAAGACGTTTCTTTCCCAGTTATAAGCCCTCAAATGTAGTAAAGGCAGTGTGATGCTGAACTACAATTATCTATAGTACACAATAATGGGTGCCAGTGGTTCCAAGGACAAAGGAGACAGAATAACATAGGAACAAAGAACATTTGTAGATGGGCATATACTTACAGACACACGTCAGTGTGTAAATATACACACAGGGTAAGCAAAGAGAACAGAGCAGCATATATAGCTTTCAGGCCTTATGCTGAGTGGAACCCAAACACATCTCTCTTATCCCTGAGTCCATATACTTAGTTCTAAACTTCTGGACGATGATTCACCTGGGAATCTCATCCCACCCACACTCCTTGGTGGAGCCTTGGCTGCTCACTTTGTAGCACTAATCTGTTTGGCACTCCTAGACTGACCTATTAAAGAGAAAAGTCTTGCACTTACTAGATCTGACCTGTCTAGGTTCCATGAGACCCTTCCTGTCTGCTCAGGTAAGTGGAGCTACAAAATGGACCCTCAGCACATGTGTGCTCAGTTTATTCTTACATATCAAAATAAAAACATATAGGGTTCATACTTTGACCCAGGAAGCAAGGCCTTACCTCCCTTACAAGGCTGTCTAACTTGTGCGAGGCCCACATAGCTGACCAAATATTGGGTGACTATTCTATAATTGAAGATAATGTACCAGTCCCCTACACTACTTAAGCACCAAGAAGCAGGGGGGACAGGTATATGGAATCTGATAAGTAACTGACCTTATTTTGCTTTAGAACCTAATGGGTGAGTTTTAGGTATGGGGTATTCCATAAAAATAGGAGCCTTGGATGAGGGAGAGAAATTTGATAGAAGGTATTGGGATTCTATGACAGTACAGTGCACAGAAGGTGGATTGTGATCACCCAGTATATCACAGTAACTCAGTATTCATACAGACTAGTGATGGGTGAATCTGTTTTGCTTCGCCGAAAAATTAGCGAAACTCTGAAGAAAATCTGCAAAACGGTGAAAATTTTGCGAAATTCATTGAAGTCAATGAGCATCAAAATAATTTTGACGTTATCAATTTATTAAGGACATTGAGACATTTTAGTGCATTAATCTACTAAACTACTAAAACAGTGATTGTATGTCCATATAATGTCACAGCCTTATTTCTCTCCTGCCTAATGGTTTAACATTGACTGGTCAGCACAACTCTCCCTTTTTTGTTATAGTATCTCAGTATTGTTCAAAACAGTCCTATCAAATTTCCCTTTCTGAAGACCATTATTGTTAAAACCACTTAAATAGGACATCTAGGTCTTATCAATGGTGATGGCTAGGGATGGGCGAATTAGAACTGTTTCACTTTGTCAAAAATACGCCATCAGCGAAAATTGCTGAAATGCATTAAAGTTTATGGACACCCACATTGAAAATGTCAAGAGAGAAGAGAATGTCATCCCATGTGTGGTATTTAATGGAGATTTTATCTCCTCACATTGAACTTGTGATGAACAGTAACAGCCTGCAGGGATCACATGCACTAGCCCATTTATTTCGCAAAAACTCAAGTGGCTTACATTCTTCTGGTTTTATTTGAATATGATGGTATTTTTTTTGTTGATTAATATTTTACTTTCTTTTATTTTGTATTTAATGCAAACGTAAAAAAAAATTAAGGAAATGTGGCGTTGCACATGTGCCCTTCCCCTGAGTGATGGGGACAAAAAAGTTATCATCTGCAAACGATGTGACTAGTGCAGTATTAAGTATGCAGACCTGTACCAACTGGTGCTGACCATAATGAGCTTAGAATAAGGCTATCCAGTTTGATGTTCAAAGGGCACAGCTTCTATACATAATCGATATAAGCAAGATACAGTATATGAATGTAGGCACACATAACATAACATAAGCCATAACATAAGAGAGTGTAATATTAGCAAGCCAAAACTGATTTTAGTAGCAAACATTTTAATTGGAGCATCCTATTGCATTAGTAACTAAGTTTGTGGCACCTCGTTTTATGAACTAGGGAATGACATTAGAATAGTGATGATCAGGTTGAAAAATATTCTGCCCACACCCAACCCGAAATGGCAGTAACCCAACACACACCTGACCTGGCCAGGCTGCTCCAATTTATATTTCCAAGCCCATCCCTTGTCTGACATCATTGGGGTAGCAGTGTGAAGCCAACTATATCAACAAGCTCCATGCCATCATTTGTGGGGCTTGGCATAGCACAAAGAGGTCATTAGAGCCGGCAAATTTGGGCCGCCTGCCATTGGAGACAAATGGTTTACCAGTACATGACTAAATGAGATCCTCTTACATTCCCTGACGACTAAAACCCAAAACTACTTTTTCCTTGATATCCATCTTCTCAAAAAGGTATGACTGCTTGGTAAAGGCAAATCTTACCCCAAAACTGCATATTGCATCTCATGTATCAGAGTAGGCACTAGTATTTATGTGTCTCATGAATATATGTCATTAGTGATGGGCGAATAAACTTGCTAGGTTTGACTTTATCAATATATTAAGGACATTGAGACATTTCAGTGCATTAATCTACTAAACTACTAAAACAGGGATTGTATGTCCATATATTGTCACAGCCTCATTTCTCTCCTGCCTAATGGTTTAACATTGACTGGTCAGCACAACTCTCCCTTTTTTGTTATAGTATCTCAGTATTGTTCAAAACAGTCCTATCAAATTTCCCTTTCTGAAGACCATTATTGTTAAAACCACTTAAATAGGACATCTAGGTCTTATCAATGGTGATGGCTAGGGATGGGCGAATTAGAACTGTTTCTCTTTGTCAAAAATACGCCATAAGCGAAAATTGCCGAAATGCATTAAAGTCTATGGACACCCACATTGAAAATGTCAAGAGAGAAGAGAATGTCATCCCATGTGTGGTATTTAATAGAGATTTTATCTCCTCACATTGAACTTGTGATGAACAGTAACAGCCTGCAGGGATCACATGCAATAGCTCAAAAAGGTATGACTGCTTGGTAAAGGCAAATCTTACCCCAAAACTGCATATTGCATCTCAAGTATCAGAGTAGGCGCTAATATTTATGTGTCTCATGAATATATGTCATTAGTGATGGGCGAATAAACTTGCTAGGTGCGAATTCGCGACAAATTTCCACGTTTCGATGACGGCGAATAAATTTGCAAAACTGCTGTGAAAATTCGCCGGCGAAAAATCTGCTGTGTCTAAAAAATTTGGGTGCACGTCAGAATAGTCACGTGCATAAACATTGTCGAGCAGCAAAATTATTCGGACGCCCATTGACTTTAATGCATTTGGCCAAAATAGGCGCATGTATAACAATTGTCGCTGGCGTCAAAATTGATACGCGTCATTGATGGCCATAGACTTTGACGCAATTTTTTTGCCGAACGGGACAAATTCTCCCATCACTATGGGGGTTATTTATCAAAGTCAGATTTTATCTCAACATTTACACTTATTTATTATTACATTTTCCCGAAAATTTGCTTTGCGGGAAAAAAAAAAAGATTTTTACTTTTTTTTTTTCTTTTTTTTTTGTGGAGAGGCCACCAAGGCCCGGGCCTAGGGTGGCAGGATTTAAGGGGGTGGCATGCTGCCCAACCATACCCGCATTTGGTTCAAAAACACTGGAGAGGCGCAGGAGATACAATCGTTTTTAAAATGTCCTGTATGCCAATCCCCATTGCTCCGGTCCTGATGATGAAATTTGATTGAATAAAAGTGAGGGGACTGGGCGATGAACGACAGTGGGCCTAGGGGCGCCTTCTATGCAAATCTGCCCTGCCTTTACACAAATTTAGCAAAGGGTGCAAGAGTCAAGGTTCTTACCAAAATAGAGACATAAAATACTCTAAGCTACAAAAGTTACTCTGCACACCCCATCATAAGTACAGACACTTAAGGCATGCAATTAAATGGTTTAATAGACCATATCATTACAACAATATATATTACAAAATCATTTAAACAAATAATTGAGTACATACCAAAGGGGGAATCTCCTTGACAAAGGACTTGGCGTCCGAAACGTTGGGGGATTCTCCCACACACCAACGTCCTTACCTCTGCCTTACAAGCCCGAGTGCTTTTGGTTTTTTGGGACACTGTGTTTGGTATGTACTAAATAATATTTTAATGACTTTGTAATTATATATTGTTGTAATTATATGCTTTATTAAACCATTTATTTCCATACATTTACATGTGTCTGTATTAATGATGTGGTGTGCAGAGTAACTTTTGTAGCTTAGAGATTTTACATGATACCTGGATTTCACAACACAGGCCGAAATTAAAAACATTCAAGCTGCAGGGCATATCACCTAAGGGTTGAATAACAATATATTGCAACATAAAAACTACAGAGAAAACATGACATGGGCAGGGACAAATACCTGCCGCTTTCCCCCAAACTGGCCTAGGAATAACCAACTCGCTCACCATACATTTTATTTATTGGAGTCTTTTTGTCCACAGCTTTATTGCAAAAAAGATTATTCAACAATAGATAACACATATATCAATAACAGTTATATTAACAGTGTTATAAACATACAAATATGAACAGCGATGTACCATTAACTTTTTAATCCTCTGCAAGGCCCCTGGCAATGGACCCAATTAGGTAAATGCAATCGTATAAGCCACCAGCCGTTGGGGCCTTCTAGCATGATAGGTACACAGGACTGCATGCTACCACCAATACAACATACCCTCCCAGAGACCACCACTCTTAGAGAGGAACACCACCAACCAAGTTCCATTAACCAACTTGGGACTTGGTTAAGGGATTCACTTAAAGGGATACTGTCATGGGAAAAAATTTTTTTCCAAAATGCATCAGTTAATAGTGCTGCTGTTACAGCAGAATTCTGCACTGAAATCCATTTCTCTAAAGAGCAAACAGATTTTTTTATATTCAATTTTGAAATCCGACATGGGGCTAGACATATTGTCAATTTCCCAGCTGCCCCAAGTCATGTGACTTGTGCTCTGATAAACTTCAATCACTCTTTACTGCTGTACTGCAAGTTAGAGTGATATCACCCCCCTCCTTTTTTCCCCCCAGCAGCCAAACAAAAGAACAATGGGAAGGTAACCAGATAGCAGCTCCCTAACACAAGATAACAGCTGCCTGGTAGATTTAAGAACAGCACTCAATCGTAAAATCCAGATCCCACTGAGACTCCTTCAGTTACATTGAGAAGGAAAAACGGCAGCCTGCCAGAAAGCATTTCTCTCCTAAAGTGCAGGCACAAGTCACATGACTTGGGGCAGCTGGGAAACTGACAAAATGTCTAACCCCATGTCAGATTTCAAAATTGAATATAAAAAAATCTGTTTCCTCTTTTGAGAAATGGATTTCACTGCAGAATTCTGCTGGAGTAGCACTATTAACTGATGCATTTTGAAAAAAACATGTTTTCTGATTACAGGATCCCTTTAATTAACTCTCCCCATTGCCAGAGACCCACCGCCCGGCTGTGACAACAGGCTATTCCCTCTCATCACCTCTTGGTTAGTCAGCCCAATACTTACCATTCCACATCAACTTATCGTGTCCCCCACTAACCCAGGCCACAATTGTGACAACTAGCACAAAGGGTTAATTCAAGGGAGGGAGGGTGGGACTCATTTTCTTCTTCCAAAATAGATGCCCTCCTTAGCAGTTAGTGCTATACATCTTACAACTCCACCCCCCAATTACGTCACTAAACCCATTGCTAAACCCCTGCCAGGCAGCTTTGTCCCGCCCCTGTCATGCACCCTTTGCCAGCATGCACTGTCCTGGGTTTCACTTTCTAGAGGCAAATTAATGAATACTTATTGAACCATTTCCCTAAATGTTCTCAAAGGTAATACAGGTGTGTATATGTCTATTATATCTATTAATTGTAATTAATCATATTGTCCATTAAATTGATGTGCCATTGAGTCCAAATATTCCTAAGGAACGGAAGTGGGAGGTTGGGTCCCGAAGGGGCCTTTAGCAGCCAGACTGTTCTGTGATTTGTCTGTTGCTGACCACAGCGAGTGAGCAGATTGGACTCAATGGCACATAAATTTATTGGAAAATATGATTAATTATAATTATTTGAATAAGTTTATTTGTTTAAGTGTGATCTTTAATTAATTAATTTTCTGCATTTCTGCACTTTTGCACACATTTTACCAACTTATAAGTTTTAATGGATGATGGATTTTTTGATTAATTTAGGAGTTCATGACAATAAAATTTAACGAATTAAGATATACATAGAGTGCATGCTTTGAGATTCTTTTTTTTATAAATCTGATTTTGTTTTGTTTTTTGGATCTCATGCACCACTGGCTATTTGCTGACTTATGTGTATCTCTCTTATACAGGTGAGTTTACAGTCGCTCATATATTTATAATTGTTACATAGTATGCTTAACCAATGTTTCAGTCCCTATTGGGACCTTTTTCAACTGAAATTAGATTTGTAAAAAAAGAATCTCAAAGCACGCACTCCATGTAAAGTATATTAATTTGTTAAATGTTATTGTTATGAACTCCTAAATTAATAAAAAAAAATCCATGATCCATTAAACCCCATAAGCTGATAAAATTTGTATATATCTGAATTCATGAGCCACCCCTGTAGCATCCCTGCAGCTATGCTTCAGGACAACACAAATGCTGTCAGGTTGTGCTGCAACTCCTCTGTCTTTGGGAGAGGAGTCATACTGCACCTGAGCTCCTGACCACCTTCCAGACTTAGGCCCAGCAGTGGTTCTCTCCCCGCCAGGCCCAAGCAGGTAATGTCATATGTGACAATGGGTGCAACCTGCTGGCCGCCCTCCACCTAGCCCGACTGACCCATGCGCCTTGCTTTGCACATGTTCTCAACCTTGTAGTGCAGCACCTGCTGGAGCACAGTGCCAGGGGTACTCAGAGGCAAATTTGGTATGTTTTAGTGCAGACCAGTGGCAGCAGATAAGGCAGCTCTGCCAAGTACTTGCCTCCTTTGAGCAGGCCACACATTTTGGTAGCAGGGACAATGCTTCATACCCCTTGATTTTCTCTTCAAGCACACGTTAGATGGCCTGCTAGAGGAGGGTGATGTGCCACACCACCCAACAACTTCAACTATTGTCAGTGGATGGGAGGGCAAAAGGAGGTAAATGATCTGCTGTATCTGTAGAGCAGTCATGGAGAGGTTGGTTGGGGCACCTCTTCTACATGGCTGCCCATACGCAGACTTGCTTCCAGAGCAATCTTTGGATCTGCTCCATCAAGGACTGTGAGGATTACTGGGTGGCCACTATGCTTGACCCACGGTACAAGGAAAAGTGAGGGGGGATTCTTCCTCGAGATGATGCTACTCAGACCGGGAGCTTGACTACCACCACCACACTGACCTGCTGTTGGCTCTTATTTAGGTCAATGCAACGAGGCAGGAGTGTCAAGGAACACGTCAATGTGTAATAATCCACACAGGGTAAGCAAAGAGAACAGAGCAGTATATATAGCTTTCAGGCCTTATGCTGAGTGGAACCCAAACACATCTCTCTTATCCCTGAGTCCATACACTTAGTTCTAAACTTCTGGACGATGGTTCACCTGGGAATCTCATCCCACCCACACTCCTTGGTGGAGCCTTGGCTGCTCACTTAGTTGCACTAATCTGTTTGGCACTCCTAGAGTGACCTATTAAAGAGAATAGTCTTGCACTTACTAGATCTGACCTGTCTAGGTTCCATGAGACCCTTCCTGTCTGCTCAGGTAAGTGGAGCTACAAAATGGACCCTCAGCACATGTGTGCTCAGTTTATTCTTACATATCAAAATAAAAACATATAGGGTTCATACTTTGACCCAGGAAGCAAGGCCTTACCTCCCTTATAAGGCTGTCTCACTTGTGGGAGGCCCACATAGCTGACCAAATATTGGGTGACTATTCTATAATTGAAGATAATGTACCGGTCCCCTACACTAATTAAGCACCAAGAAGCAGGGGGAACAGGTATATGGAATCTGATAAGCAACTGACCTTATTTTGCTTTAGAACCCAATGGGTGAGTCCCTGAGTCCATACACTTAGTTCTAAACTTCTGGACGATGATTCACCTGGGAATCTCATTCCACCCACACTCCTTGGTGGAGCACCCCCTACCTAATCCTTGACAACAGGCATGGGACCTGCTATCTAGAATACATGGGACCTGGGCTTTTCTAGATAAGTGGTCTTAAATCTATGAAAACCCCAATAGATTGTTCTGCTTCCAATAGCGATTAATTATATCTTATTTGGGATCAAGTACAAGGTACTATTTTATTATTACAGAGAAAAAGGAAATTATTTTTTAAAATGTAAATTATTTGGAAGATGGCTGAGCTTTCCGAATAATGGATTTCTGGATAATGCATCCTATACCTGTAGTTTATACCATAACTACCCTATATCCTCTAAATACAAATTAAATACCTAACTAAAGTACTAAAAAAGGGTAAATCAAACTAATTAAAAAGGCAACCTTGGTTTCTATTGTAGCACACTGAGGGAGAAGTCTTTGTATGTTGGCTGTATGTTGCAACATGTAGCACAATAGGAGAATTCCATTTTTTCACGTGCACTGGTAATGAAATTAGTAAATTACATTTTTCTGGAGGTTGAATATCTATATATTGCGACATTAAAAAAAAAGGACAAACACCCATACATCAACACACGTGGAACTCCTCACATGCATCAGAATAGGAGAGGTAAAAGGTAAAATATATACTGCTAACACAAAGGCTGTTAAACTATCCAACTCCATGAAATGACACCCCTTACTGGAAGAGGGCATTGAGCAACCAGAGAGGGCAACCAGAACTGCTCTGTGCCATAGATCTGATAAATAAGGATTACACCTATATATTTTTCATTGATTATTATCTAAAAATTTCATTCAAGTGTTAAGTTGAAAAAGTTAATTCAAGTGTTATTAAACCTCAATTTTTTTCTGGTCGAGCTTTAAAAGGAGAAAACTCACATTTTTAGAGATTTATTATACCCCAAAGCTGCAACAAATTCAAGTCAACAGCAGATGTCCCTGAAGATGTTTCTTGACATCGTGATCTGTGCTGGTTTTCGTACGATAATACAAAAAGTTTGCTGTTTTCAGATGACAACTCAAAAAAAAGTAGAATTTGAGTGTCAAACTGGAAAAAAATTGTATGATTCAAATTGTCGCACGATTTTTTGAGACCTTTCCTGCACTGCCTTTTTCAAGCTGATTTTTTTTGATAAATGAGTTAAATTTGTGAATGAGAAAAAAATTGATAAATTTGAGTTTAAGTAAATACCCCCTTAATGTTTGACAGAGATGCTGTCCTTTATCAGACCTAATGGTCAGAAATTAAATTTAAATGCATACCAACTGCAACAGCAAATATACGTTTCGAAAATGGAGGCTCTACAGACATGATATTTATGAGGTAATGTAATAAAAGAATGTAATAAAAGTAGGGATGCACCGAATCCACTTTTTTGGAATCCTTTGCAAAAGATTCTGCCGAATACCGAACCGAATCCGAACCCTAATTTGCATATGCAAATTAGGGGTGGGAAGGGAAAACATTTTTTACTTCCTTGTTTTGTGATTTCCCTTCCCATCCCTAATTTACATATGCAATTTAGGATTCAGATTTGGTTCGGCCAGGCAGAAGGATTCGGCCGAATCCGAATCCTGCTGAAAAAGGCTGAATCCTGGCCGAATCCCGAACCGAATCCTGGATTCGGTGCATCCCTAAATAAAAGTTGGACATGAAAAAACTTCAAAACAGTTATTGCAGTACACATTTTTTGGTACAAATATAATGACTTTTTTTTTACCATGTACTGCACAATGGGAAAATAATTGATTTTATATTTATTAATATGAAAATGAATAAAACATTCAAACAAATGCTGAGGATTACTATGATACCTAGATGCTGCAAAAAGGAGCAGAACAGGGCTATTTAATTTTTTTCAACTTCCCCCTTACTGATCAATATGAAACGAAAAACATAAGTTGAATGTGTAATCACATTTACTGATACAAATCAGTGTAGCAGAGATATTCAGGCTTCAGGGCATATCAGGCTGGAGGAGGAATAACTATATATTGCAACATAAAAAGCACAAAGAAAACATTCTAAAGGCAACTCAGTAATGACATCCATAATAGAGTCTATCTATGGAATTTCCACAAGGCATTCATGAGAGGTATTTTTATATAATAAAAAAATAAGGAAATAAAAAGAAATTCAAGTAGTAAAACAGTGCAAAGAATGACAAAACAATGCCATCCAAACCAACTCTAATGGTCTCTTATTTAAAAAAAAACGTGAATGGAAAAAACTCGATTCTGCAAGTTGTGAATTAATTGAGTTTTCAGCGGAAAAAAACTTGAATCGCTTGAATTGAGTTTTCAGGCAAAACCCTCCTAAAAAAACTCAAACATCATGAAGGCTATTAACATCTTCAAATGGTTCAAGGGACCTCTGCCATTGACTCCTACATTACCTCAACAGGTTTTTTGAAAAAAACTAAAAAAAAAATTAGTTTTTTTTTAACCCATAAATGTCAGTTTTGACCAAAAAAATAACTTTGAAGACTCGAAGTTTCCTGGGTGGAAAACACAAGTCGAACATTGATATATAACTTCCCGTCACATTTTAAGAGTTTTAGGGGCGGATTTATCAAAGGTCAAGTTGTGTTTGCAGTTTTTGAGGGTAGTTTTCAGTCAAAAACTCGAATTTTGTGGTTTTATAAAAAAAACTCTAATTTTTTTGGTCTTTGTAAAAAAAACTTGAATTTTTTTAAATTTCTTATACCCCGAAGCTGGAAATACTCCTGCTAAATCCTGTCGAGGTTATGTAGGAGTCAGTAGCAGAGGTCCCTTGAACTATCTGAAGATATGTTTTTTATCGGTGGGTTTGGCTTGAAAACTTGATTAATTCAAGCACTTCAAGTTTTTTTTCCTGCAGAATACATGAATTTTCAGGTTTTTGACCCCGAATTCAAACATTCGAGTTTTTTCCATTCGTGTTTTTTCTTAAATTAGAAAAAAATCTAATTGTGAGTTCATTCGAGGTATAAAAAAACCTAACAAACCTCTAAAACTTGACAAATAACCCCTTTGATAAAAAAAAAATTATTTAAAATTATGATTTATGAAAAAAACAAGAAATTGAAATGTTTGTAAATCTGCCCCTTAGATTTAGTTCTGTATTCCTCTAAATCTTCTCTGAAGAATTACATTTTCGGCAGAACCTAAAAATGTGGCCTCCCTATTCTAAATAGAAATTATATTTCACAACTGTCTCTTCAGTGTTTTGGAAATCATTCATCATGCACGGTAAGAATAGCTGTGTGCTAAAGGTCGGACCCTTTTTTCTTGTAGAAGAGAAAATATTAATGCCATTAAGCCCATAACAATTAGTTTAGTTTTGTAATATCTTAGTTCAGACCAAGAAGCTTGTTTCCCAGGTGCAGGTTTACATTTTTTATATAATATTTTATTAACAGACATTCACAGTTTATTGTTACAGTTTAGAGGATGTGATGGTCTTGTTTCTTGTTCAGAAATTCACATAATTACACAAAGGTGTCATGGCAACTCATTACATCTTTATAAGCTTCTCACAAGGCTTACTAGAAAAAATAGCTCTTTTAAAAGAGAACTAAACCCTTCTAATAATAAAAGCCTTATCCACTAACCTAGATAGTCCCCATCCATGCTTCCACCCCGCAGAGCACATTATTCCAAAAAATGTCCCTGAATATTATGCTCATGTATTCATGCAGAGTAGTGCAGTGGAGCTCATGAGCACCATCTTCCTCATCTTCAGTCTTCTCTAGATCCTTTTCCCTTCCCTTCAACAAATTTTCAGAACTTTTCAGAGCATGTGCAGTTTGCGGAAATATCGGTCTGGCTCCAACTGCGCATGCAACAAAGAGCTCAGTGTCAATGGTCCTTTACAGAAGAAGACCAAAGACCGAAGATGCAGAAGATGGCATCCTTGAGCTCCATTGCACTACTCTACATGGATACGTGAGCATGATATTCAGAGACACTTTTTGGAATAATCTGCTCTGCTGGGAGGAAGCAGGGAGGGGAGCTTTTCTTATTAGGGGGGTTCGTTCTCCTTTAAATCAGTGGTGAGCTGCGCATATCAGTGGCACTTCCTCAGTTACCCCGATATCACTTACCAAAAATCCACAAATCTCTAACACACCCCCAGGGTAGACCAATACTCTCAAGCATTGATTACCTAAATGAGGGACTTTCAATTTGGATTGACCAGCGTCTTCAACCAATAGTAAAAAATGTAAAATACTATCTAAAGGACAGGAGTCAGTTCTGAATTTAAATCGAATATCACAAACAAAATATTTAAAAATAACAAGTATAACAATTGCTGTAGCAGTCATGTGGTATATTTATTAGAATGTAAATCGTGTTCCAAACTGTACATTGGTCGTTCAACGCATCCTCTTAAAGACAGGATCAGAGAGCATTTAGAAAAAGGTGACAACAAATCTCCAATTGGTAAACACTTTAAATCTTGTAGTAGAAGCGGTGTTTGGATTTAGGAGTCAAGGTGGTTGAGAAAGTATATACCCCTTTAAGAGGGGTAGACCCGTTATGCCTTTTAAACACCCGGGAGGCCCCCCTGCCATCAGGGGTCACTGTCAGCTTTGACTATTTACATGATATTCTTACCATGCTCTCCAGCAGCGTGTTTTAATATGGATTAAATAAAGATTCCCAACTTTTAAAACTGCAGTTCAGTGTCTGGTGTGCAGAACTCCGTCGCTTTCTCGTTTGCACTTCCTTAGTCCCTCCATACCCACATTCTATGACCAGTAGTCAAGGTCTATCCCATTCCCCGGCTAACTGCCAGAAATTGGTAATTTAAAGAGATCCAAAGAAGTAATTAGCTGCACACGGTGAATGAGTTGTTGGCATCGGTGAATGAGTTCTTGGCATCGGTGCCAAAACTTACAGTCGGTTAATCGCATCATCGTCCCCATGGAATAAGAATGGTAATTGAGTTAAGGTTTGTGACATCCCTTCAAATTCAGATGGCACATCAGTTAAAGAATCCACCAGACCACATTGATAAAATTCCTTTACCCTTTGGCTGGGGCTATATTATAATAAGTATAATATAATAAGTAACTATCATTGTTAGGTGGAGCAGCAAAGCACCTATCATTGTTAGGTGGAGCAGCAAAGCATGATGGTTGAGACCAAAAGGATTTATAGCAACCATTTTTTTTTAAGTTGAAGCCATCAGTGCCAAGTAACATTAAGGAGAGAGCAGAAGGATCCTGGTAGCAGAGTTTAAGATTGATTGGAGGGGAGAGAGATGGGAGTCAGGAAGAGCGGGATAAGATAAGGACATGGATTAGTGTTTTGGCTGGTGTTTGTGAAAGAAAGAGGTGCATCTCGGCTATATTACGGAGGAAGAAACTACAGGTTTTGGCAGTATTCTTAATATGATTAGAGAAGGAGAGGGACTGGTCAAAGATGATCCCCAAGCAGCGTGCAGAGTTAATGGTAATGCCATCAACAGTAACGGTGAAAGGAAGAGAAGGGCTCGGTTTGGATAGAAAGACCATGAGCTCAGTCTTGGCCAAGTTGAGATTGAGGTGGCATTGGTTCATCCAGGAAGAGATAGCTACTAAGCAGTCTGCTATCTGGGTTTGAACATCAGCGGTTATTGAGGGAGTGTCTAAATATATCTGAATGTCATCGCCATACAGGTGATATTTAAGGCCAAATGAAGATATAAGGTCTCCTAAAGAGAGAGAACCCTGAGGCACCCCCACATTAAGATGAACAGGAGGAGAGGATTTGTTTGCAAAACTAACAGAGAAGGAGCAGTTAGAAAGGTAGGAAGAGAACCAGGATGCAGCATGATCATAGATACCAATCGAATGGAGAACTTGCATTAGAACAGAATGGTTAACAGTATCAAAAGCAGAAGTCCAGGAGAATGAGAATAGAGTAATGCCCTTTGGCCTTAACAGTCTGGAGATCATTTGCAACTCTAAATAAGGCAGTCTCAGTGGAGTGTGCAGGTCAAGCAGATTATTGGTGCAGAGAAAGTTAGTAATACGGGAGAAGACGAGACATTTAGAGGCTAACAGTAAGAGAGAGAGACAGGATGGTAGTTAGACAAACATGATGGGTCCAGTGTAGACATTTTCAGGATGGGCTTGACACAGGCCTGTTTGAATAATGAGGGGAAAGTAGCAGATGTTAACAGGGCCAACATTAGAAATCACGGGGCCCAGTACAACAACATTTTTGGGGCCCAAGCCCCGCCCCATATCCCGCCCACTCCACATCACAGTTAAAAGACCACACAGACATCAGCGTTAAAAAGTAACCCCCCCCCACACACACACACAAGTTATAAAAAGCTACTGATTGTCAGGGCCCCCTTATAAATTTAAAAAAGCATTGGTGCCAGGGCCCCCTTTACAAGTAAAAAAAATTGGGGCCCCAAAAATATTTTTTAAAAAAACATTGGTGGCAGGGGCTTATAGAATATTAAAATAATACATTGGTGACCAGGGTATTAAAAAAAAACACAAATTGGTGTTCAATAGAATTGAACTCATGGCTTCAGGACTTCACCTCCTTTAGGGTCTTTTCGCCGCTTCAGAACTTCAATTTCGGCTGTTTTCGTGACTTCGGTTCTTTTTGCCACTTCAGGACTTAAATTTCGGCTGTTTTCATGACTTTGGGTCTTTTTGCCACTTCGGGACTTCGGCTATTTTCGTGGCTTTAGATCTCTTCGCCGCTTCGGGAGTTCTGGAGTTCGACTGTTCGGCTTTTCGGCACTTCCGCATTTTCGGCTGTTCAAAAATGCCCGCAAATTGTCGGCGCTTGCAAGGGGGCCAGGCTCTTTCAAAAGTGCAGCACTGTCAGGCCCCCCTTCATGCCTGGGCCCAGGACACTTGTCCCCCCTGTCACCCCCTGATGGTGGCCCTGGATGTTAGTGAGGAATTGAATATATGAGTAAGTACTGGAGTAAGGACAGGAGCCCACTGTTTTAGTAGAGGTGATGGGAAAGGAAGTGAGCAAGTTGTTGATGGAGAGGATAGGAGAAGTTTAGAGACTTAAGGCTCAGATATACGATCAAAAGAGTTGAAAATGGAAAAAGAAGCTTTATGGGGAATGATAATATTGGTATCTGAGGGGTGGGAAAATTGTGTGTGGATAGAATCAACTTTGCTTTCAGATAAGTCAGCAAAGTCCTGGGGGGTATGTTCAGGTGTTATCGTATCATTTGTAGAGGGATGAAGTAGTGAGTTGAATATTGAAAATTATTTATAAGTGTATTGTAGAGGGGCATGGGTATTCATAACAGCAGACAGAACTGAGTTGTTGGTATTTACTAGTGAATCAGGATAAGAGGAAGTAGTAATGAGAGAGTCAGATAGAGCAGTTACATCAACAGTTGCGGGTGTTACGAACCAGAATTTTTGGTTGATGGTTAGCAGAGGGGGTAGTGTGCGAGATAGAAAAAGAGATAAGATGGTGATCAGAGAGAGGAAAAGGATCAATGTTAAATGTAGAAAGTTTTAGGTTTTTGGTAAAGACCCAAACATACATAAATCCGAACATTTTATTACAAAGAAAGTTAGTCACTTTGTATTATACACACATGCACTGATATATATATATATATATATACACTGATATATGTGAGTATTTATGTGAGTATCATATACCCATGTGCATATGTGTGTGTAGGTATATTCTATGATGGCTTTATCTGCTATTAACCAGGTGACGTGACCTTATCTCAGCTTCATTTCTCCTCCACATTTGAAAAACACTTAATTAAGGGGCCGATTCACTAAGGGTCGAATATCGAGCGTTAATTAACCCTCGATATTCGACTAGGAATTAAAATCCTTCGACTTCGAATATCGAAGTCGAAGGATTTAGAGCAAATAGTACGATCGAACGATCGAAGGATTATTCCTTTGATCGAATGATAAACGATTCGAAGGATTTTAATCCAAGGATCGAAGGAATATCCTTCGATCAAAAAAAGTTAGCCAAGCCTATGGGGACCTTCCGCATAGGCTAACCTTGGGTTTGGTAGCTTTTAGATGGCGAACTAGGGGGTCGAAGTTTTTTTTAAAGAGACAGTACTTCGACTATCGAATGGTCGAATAGTCGAACGATTTTTAGTTCGAATCGTTCGAATTGAAGTCGTAGTTGTAGTCGAAGGTCGAAGTAGCTCATTCGATGGTCGAAGTAGCCCAAAAAAAACTTTGAAATTCGAAGATTTTTAACTTCGAATCCTTCACTTGAAGTTAGTGAATCGGCCCCTTACTGTGACATATGTTTTCATTGTATTATTTCTGAATGTTATGAAACACATAAATCATCTCTCAGTATATTAAAACACAATGTGAACTTTTATGATGCCAGTAGCTAGTCTAGAATATATGTATTGTAAGTATTTCCACCCACCATTTCATTGTTAAAAGAAAAGGACACTGGTGCACAAGAAAAGTATTTCAAAATGTATTTTCATGTTTATGTGTTTGTCTCACCCCAGGCTGGGTTCAGCTTGTACATAATTCTCCAAATTAGCATTCCTTTCCATTTAAATCAGCACATTGCTCATAAATAAAATCTATTACCTAGAACTGTAATAGGGATCAGCCAGACACAATAAGGCATTGTCGGAATACCTTTCTTTTGGGGAAAGACATCAATGCACATAATTAAATATCCACATTTATTACATTCCATCATGTTATTAAAAAAACTACTCCTTCCATGTTAATGGTATGTAAAGTACTAGGGCTCATTTTCTAGAAAACAAGGTGCAGAGTGGGGATTCAACATGGATACCAGTGTAGTGGGTTTTTGGCATTTATAAAAATTACTTTTCAAATTCTTTAATATGGAGAAATGCACAGATAAACGTAAAGAATTATAACATAATCAAAACTAAAAGAAATACAAGCACTAAAAAAAATGGTGACAAAACGCATGCAACTTTTTTTCAACTTACCTTTACTACTAACCCCCTAAGAATATTTCTTCTTTTTTGATGACTTTTAGAAGGGACAATTTGGAACATACGGGATGTCATATTAAAGGATCCCTAGCAATTTGTCCCCATTTAGCAAAACCTTCCTCATTGTCAGAATTTTTGTAATACAAACATTTATTGATACCTGCTTTTGGCAGTAGTGATGGGCGAATTTGCGCCGTTCGCGAAATTCGCGAAACGGCCAAAAATTCACGAAACGGCGCCAGCGTCTAGTTTTTGATACCGGCGCCAGTTTTTGACGCTGGCGTCCGTTTTTTCGAAAACATTTTTTTTTGGGCGTTTCGCAAATTTATTCGCTGGCAGCGAATCGCGCAAATTCGCCGCGAATTCGCGCCTGGCGAATAAATTCGCCCATCACTATTTGCCAGTTTAGTGGAGGGTATTTGAGCAGTTGAACTCCTTTATGGTTTGTAGAGGTAAATGATGATCAGCACTTTTAGCATATTTAGATGACTTAAAAATAGCCAAACACGGTCATAAGTAGAAATATGTCAGAAAGAATAAACTGTGTATTTATATGGGCAGAAAATGAATAGTGAATCAGTCCAACATTTTTATTTTAACCAAATTGAACGGTGTCATTCTAATGTAGCTAAAGTATCTACAGTCATCTGAAGTATATACATGTATATATGTGTGTGTGCAAATGTTATCTTAAGTTCTTCTTTGTGCCTGTTAGTTTATATTTTTGCAAAGAACATTTATTACTGTTTGGAACAATGTTCTGACTGAGCTTAAATTGTAGTGTTTGACATAAAGAAACCTTGATCTCATTCAGGTTGATATGTTTCTATGTCTTTATTTCTCTCTTGTTGGAAGATGTCTTCTGCATTCTTATTAATTGAAGATATTGTTGCCGTGATGTTAGGTAGAAAAAAAGAAGAACTGGAAAAATCAGTTTTAAGGCAACATCTGCATCTAAACGACTCTCCATCCCTTCGCTACTAAATTCTCTCTTATTGCATTCCAGATTGATAACTGATCATAGACTTCAGAATATGAAAGTATCCAGTTGGCGCTAACACATGCTTTTCTTTAGGTAACATATTAGGGTAGGTGTAATAACAAAAGCCAGATATTTCCAAAGGCCCATAACAAAATCATTTTAGGGGCCCCTTGACCTTCTGGCATTTCTCTCCCCGTCAAATTATATGTTAAAGGGATTCTATCATGATTTTTATGGTTTACTTTTTATTTCTAAATTACACTGTTTACATTGCAAATAATTCACTGGACCATTTAAAATTTTATTCTTGAAACAACAAAAGTGTTTAGCTGTAATATTAGCGTGGAGGCAGCCATCCCAGTGCATTGTGCCTGATTCTACATTTTGAGAAGAAGCCAGCACTTCAGGATGGAACTGCTTTTAGACAGTTATTGTTTCTCCCCTTCTCATTGTACTTCAATATGGCCCAAGCCTCTCTAGCCCCACCGAAGCAGGAAAAAGCAGGGCACACTTTTAGCAATGCAAACTAATCTTTCAGCAGAGGTGTCAGGTAGTTGCTATCTGGTTAGCTGCTCATTGTTCTGTTGATAGGCTGCTGGTGGGCTGCTGGGGGGAATGGAGGGTGATATCACTCCAACCTGCAGTGTAGCAGTAAAGAGTTACTTAAGTTTCTCAAAACACAAGCCACATGATTGGGGGCACCTGGGAAATGAACAGCATGTCTAGCCCCATGCCAAATTTTAAAATTAAATATTAAAAAAAACAGTTTGCTCTTTTAAAAAAACAGATTTCAGTGCAGAATTCTGCTGGAGCATTTTTAAACAAACATTACATGACACTATCTCTTTAACGTGCCCTGCAGTTCAGATATAAATATATACTTTAAAGGATAAGTAACCCTTTGAAACAAATGTAAATTTATAAAAATTGCTATTCTAAGCACTTTTGCAATTTACATTCATTATTTATTTATTCTAAATTCCAAGATATTAAAGAATACATGTAATGTTAATATGAATATATTTTGTTACAACAGCACCATCTGCTGGTCATTTTCTGATCAGTCTGAACACCAAATAGTCAAGGAAGTTGTCAGGAAAGAGGCTGCTCTTGATTTTAAATGCACCACAAAGGCTGGGGATTAAAATCTCTCGTCACTTGAGCTCCTGATTTAAGGGTAAGTGCACCATTGTCTACTCAGTCACATTGGTTGCTAGGGAACTTGATTTTAAAATCACTACAAACTTATAATGCTCACATAATGTATGACTCGTACAATGAGGGAACTTGACGTAGCAAGTGAGCTTACATATTTTGGCCAAAGTGTGGTACTAACTTCGTTTTTTATAACAATTATTTTTAAAGGCAAACTGAGTGCTGGCAATTTTTCTTTTTTTTATGTATTTTTCCAGCTGATCTTTTTAAACATAATTTAGTTGATTTCTATTTTCCAGTATTACATTTGCTAGTTACCAGATACTAGAATGTTTTAAAAGGAGGGGGCGAAAAAATTCAATCACAATATTTCTAATGTTTAAATTCTTTAATATTGTTACACAACCTTAAAAAATGAAATCACTTATATGAATGTATTGCCCCCAAACCCACCATATTCTTAACTAGTATTAAAATGACATCTTTCATTATATGCATTGTTTTTAAAGCTATATCACATGAGAAATCACATTCAAAGCAAGTAAGCGATTAACAAGCAAACAGCAAAAGTAAACAGAGAATTGATGTTAAGGAGGTCAGTGATGGAACTGCAACTGGGGAAAAAAGAATAAAAAGATAGATTAACAGAAATATATATATATATATATATATATATATATATATATATATATATATATATATATATATAAACATATGTACATACACATATATACAACTGCTATATATATATCTATATGTTTTGAATGTAACTATATAATATAGTAGTAATATAGTAGTATAGCATGAATAGTTACTAATAGTAACTGTATAAAATTACAGTGACAGTGTCCAAAGGGTAAACAGGAAGAAGTGGGTTCTAGTGATGGGCAAATAAATTTGTCAGATGCAAATTTGTGGCAGGTACTGCCCCCTATCACTTCTACATATTTGTGCACCCACTAGCCCAGTGCTGTTCATTGTCAACAAGACATCACAAAGAGGATTAGCCCCTGCTGTTGTCTCCTCCCTGTAGACTATACAAGATGCAGACCCTCTGGGTAGCTGGGGATTTGCAAAAATTTGAGTGGGTTCACAGGTGACCTGCAATTTTGCATGCAAGCTGTGGCCTGCCATTTTAAATACTGTACATAACAGGTCACCCTTGGTTTGGGGGGGGCTGAGAAATATTTTTGCATGGGGGCCCCCTTACACCCCAACTGAGTGGGAACAGTTATTGAACACTTACTGCACACCCTGTATACATATAGTTTGAGGGGGCTGGAATATGAGCAAGATAGCTTGGGTAATGGGGAATGTGGTTATGACATTAGTTGTAGGGATGTAGCGAACCGCCGAGTATGTGTTCGCGAACGCCGTTCGCGAACACCGGCAAAAAATGCGAACAGTTCGCGAACTGTTCGCGAACTTCGAACATCCGAAAATCGTTCGATTTTAGCGATCGAATGGTCGAACGATTTTGACGCGAACGCCTATTGGCGAACGTCGCGCGACGTTCGCGAACTTGCGGCGGACGCGAACAGTCGAAGTTTGCGCGAACTAGTTCGCCGGCGAACAGTTCGCTACATGCCTAATTAGTTGCAAGTTGTTCTATGACTATTGTAAAAGAAAGAGAATGTGCTACTTGGAAACACATAATAAAGGGGGAAGAAATAAACGAGTTTCATAAAACATAACATTACTGATTAACTCCTGTTTACTTGGAGTTGAAAAGATGGGACTCATTTAGGAAGCACAATGTGGTGACACTTCCCCTTTAATAGAATTGTTTTATATTTGGTACAACTGTGAAATAAAGCTTACCTCCATTTGAAGAATGGGCTTCAGGAAGCTTTGCGGGTGCAGGTGCGGGTTGCATTGATGCCCCTAATAAAAACAATATATATATATATGTAAGCAGATGTAATTTGTCCCAAACTGAGACCCTGAATGTATTATACTTTTATAGAGGTATAGGATCTATTTTCAATAATGCTTGGAATCTGGCATTTTTGTAAAGTCCAACACCATGCTACTGAAATCATGAAAATGTAAAAAAAAATACAAAGTTTTAAGAAGATTTCTCCTTACTGGGGGTCATTTATAAAGTTTGTGCAGAGCATATTTTTCGCAAATGGTTGTATTGTGCATGTTTTTTCCTGAACGCTAATATATTGCACTGCTCTGCCCGTCTTTCCGTTTTTTGCGAATTCGCAGTGTGAATAAATTGTCGCAAATGGCGCGCAAATGAGGAGTTTGCGCAAGCGCACCCAATGTGCGAGGTTGTTGTGCGCGAAAATAGCATTGACAGTAACTTAAATTCGCAGTTTGCAAAACTGTTTTGCGAATATTTTATCCGCCACCAAAGTTGTGGCGTAATTGATTCGCAAAGTGTGCGCATAAAGATTTGCAATTTGCGAATTGTGACATATTTATAAAGCCCCTTTAGACATTCGCATTGTGAACAAAAAATTCGCAATTTTTTTTGCACCCTCTTATTCAGCTTTATAAATATAACCATGCGCAGGGCAAATATATTCACTTTGCGAACCAATCTGCCCTGCGCGATGTTTATAAATGACCCGTGTCTTCTAACCTACTACAGTTAAGTTTACCTCCTTATGTTCAAGGGTGCTCTATACTTTGCCCTCCTCCCCTTTTTTTAAATGGAATGACTATCTGTCAAAAGCTTACTACATATCATGCATTTTTCTGAGACAGTTCTCCTGACCCTTCACGTCATTGAACACTAAGGGGCTGATTCACTAAGGGTCGAATATCGAGGGTTAATTAACCCTCGATATTCCACTAGGAATTTAAATCCTTCGACTTCGAATATCGAAGTCGAAGGACTAAGCGCAGATAGTTCGATCGAACGATCAAAGGATTATTCCTTCGATCGAACGATTAAATCCTTTGAATCGAACGATTCGAAGGATTTAAATCCAACGATCGAAGGAATATCCTTCGATCAAAAAAAGTTAGCCAAGTCTATGGGGACCTTCCCCATAGGCTAACATTGACTTCAGTAGCTTTTAGCTGCCGAACTTGGGGGTCGAAGTTTTTTTTAAAGAGACAGTACTTCGACTATCGAATGGTCAAATAGTCGAACGATTTTTACTACGAATCCTTCGATTCGAAGTCGTAGTCGAAGGTCGAAGTAGCCCATTCGATGGTCGAAGTTGCCCAAAAAAACCTTCGAAATTCAACGTTTTTTTACTTCGAATCCTTCACTCGAAGTTAGTGAATCGGCCCCTTAGTAGTGAATTTGTGATGGGTTTGTGCTAAACTGAAAGCCTGCAGGAACAGCGACAGAACTGTTGGAGTTCTACTCCGAAGAGATGTGGCATGTGTCTGGAGCCAACGCTGAAGTGGGCACAACACGGAGTGAAGTTTTATGTTTACTTCTTCGGCTTAATATGAACTTTTACTATACTATGCTATACTTTTACTATAATGCAGACAAAGTTGTGCTGATTCTAACACTAATGGGCAGATTTATCAAAGGTCGAGGTGAATTTTCAAAGTTAAAAACGAATTTCAAGTTATTTTTTGTGTAGTTAACTTTGATTCGAAGTTGAAAAAAACGTTGAAATTCGAATATCGAAATGTATCTCTTTAAAACTTCAACTTTGACCATTCGCCACCTAAAAGCTGCCGAAGTGCTGTTTTTAGCCTATGGAGGCGATTGGTGGAGATCAAATTTTTTTGGGGGGAAAACTTCGAATTGAAGTAGATCGAAGGCGCTATTCCTTCGATCGTGCGATTCGAAGTAGGCCGAATTCGGACCACTTCGACCCCCAAAAACCTCTATTCGGTTAGTCTTTTTTAATTTGAAGTTCGAAGTTTTTTTAACTTCGAACTTTGACCCTTGATAAATATGCCCCTAAATGAGTCATTTACCTTTCCCATGGGAACACGTACAAGAACATTCACTTTCCAAGCATTATGTGATTAAACTACCAATGTTTGAAGAATCTTTTTCTGCAGAGTTTCATATAGTTAAAAACCTATTAACTTTAATGATCTATTAACCTTTAATTTAATATGTCAAATACATTTTTGCACAAGATGTTTGCTCTCTAGTTAAGCTGCCCATGCTTAGGCTGATATTGTCTTCTTACTCTCCCACTCCTTACTCAGCGACTGAAGAATGGGGCTAAAGACACAGCCTCCCAGACTAATATCTGATCAAGCATGGTGTAGATATATATTGGGTGAGTTTAAAAATGCAGGCCATATGGTTTTTTCACAATGGATGCATGGGCTCCTGCATAGTGATGGGCGAATTTGCGGCGTTCGCGGAAAAAAATTCTCGAAACGGCGCCGGCGTCAAAAACGAGACGCCGGCGCCGTTTCGAGAATTTTTTTTCGCAAACACCGGCGCCTGTTTTTGATGCCGGCGAATTTTTTCCACTAATTTTCGCGGGCATTTCGCGAATTTATTCGCTGGCGGCGAATCGGGCAAATTCGCTGCGAATTCGCCCATCACTGCTCCTGCAGGATTGCTCAGATCAGTCCAATATAACCCACTACCTGAATGGCCAGATAAGGCAAGGATCCTACTGCTGCATTAATGGCTATCTTAAATATCCGGGTGTTGTTTCCATTATGCTTATAAATTACACATTTTACCTGTGTTATATATAGGACCAAGTGTTAAACTCTGTGTGTCATTATTGTTATCTATAGAAGAGGACTTCATCCTACAGACCTGAAAAAGAGAACATGTGTAAGAAATATATGGCATTTAATAATTATGTACATATAACATTTATCCATCTGTTTTTCTTGAAATTGAAAATTTTCTTGAAATTTTCTTGAAATACAAACAATGTTATTTTGCCGTTTCTCACAAAAGTAAATTGTGTTGGAAAATCTTAACCTGTGCTATAGCTTTGCTTGAGTAATTTAAACAGAACTTTGAAAGCTCTCTCTTCAGAATGAAAAATTAGCAGATAACTCACATAACTGTTCTTCCTTTCCTCCCTCCGTATAACAAGAGCATAATAAAGCAAATCACACAAGAAAGATTTCGTTCCCACTTACAGGAATGCAGATTTCAGTTGATGTATCACACATGCGGATCTGACAGTGTAAAAAGAGTGTGTTGTAGCCAACGAACTTGAAGAGCTGAACAGAAAATCTACCACTGAGGGATTTTCCATTCTCTTCCATAAAAACTGTAGGGTCATTAACATTAGGGCAACTATGGAAAAAAAATATGAAAAGGAACAAGATAAGGCATACAGTACTTAAATATAAAATAACTATCCTGTGACTGTTTTGAAGCTAAACTTGTAGGACCACTGCTCTACCAGTTTCTAAAAAGCCCAATAACTTGCAAAAACACAATTAATATTTGTTTTATATTTATTTTACAGGGTCTAGGATGCACCGGAACTGGAATTTTCTGGATATGGGGGTCTTTCTATGTTACTATAAGTCTACAAAAAATTATTTAAATATTCAATAACCCCACTAGGAATGTATTTGCCACCAATGCGGTATCCAGGGCCGGACTTTCGGTGAGGGCGGCCGTCATCCATCGCCCCCTCCTTCTTAAAGGATAGCACGTATGCGCATCCTTTCTTCTTGCTGGAGCACTACCGCCTAGTGGCTAGTGCTCCGGAATTAAACTAATCGGCTGTGCGACTGGGCGGCATGCCGTCCCTAAATTTATGCCGCCCTAGGCCCAGGCCTTTGCAGCCTCGCGGGAAATCCGGGCCTGATGGTATAAGATAAGGGATCCAATATACCTGTACAGGTATAGGATCCCTTATCCGGAAACCCGATATCCTTAAAGCTCCGAATTACGGAATGGCTCCCATAGACTCCATTTTATCCAAATAATCAACATTTTTAAAAATTATTTCCTTTTTCTCTGTAATAATAAAACAGTAGCTTGTACTTGATCCCAACTAAGATATAATTAATCCTTATTGGAAGCAAAACCAGCCTATTGGGTTTATTTAATGTTTACATGATTTTCTAGTAGACTTAAGGTATCAAGACCAAAATTACGGAAAGATCCGTTATCCGGAAAACCCCAGGTCCCAAGTATTCTGGATAACAGGTCCCATACCTGTACTATATTTATCCAGACAACAGGTACTTCAAAAAATATCTCAGAGAATTAGAACCAACAATGCATCAATCATGGGCCTATTTGCAATAACAAAAATCATTTAGATATTAATCAATCATACTATGAAAAAGGGAATGAATGGCATATGATTAAATGAATCCATTATTAATGGTTTCATTGCGTGAAAATAAATTCACTAGTCTTGTTTATGACCTAGGGGCCAATTCACTAACTTCGAGTGAAGGATTCGAAGTAAAAAACTTTGAATTTCGAATTTTTTTTTGGGCTACTTCGACCATCGAATGGGCTACTTCGACCTTCGACTACGACTTCAACTTCGAATCGAAGGATTCGAACTAAAAATCGTTCAACTATTCGACCATTCGATAGTCGAAGTACTGTCTCTTTAAGACAAAAATTCGACCCCCTAGTTCGCCATCTAAAAGCTACCGAAGCTACCGAAGGTCCCCATAGGCTTTCCTAAGTTTTTTTGGTCGAAGGATATTCCTTCGATCGATGGATTAAAATCCTTCGAATCGTTCGATCGAAGAATTATTCCTTTGATCGTTCGATCGAACTATTTGCGCTAAAATCCTTCGACGGTTAATTAACCCTCGATATTCGACCCTTTGTGAATCGGCCCCTAAATGTTCTGTATTTCATTTATGACCTGCGTTCAAGTAACCTTTATACCACTGATATGAGTATTTCTGTGCAGAGCACCCTATTACCGCCAGGATTAACACTTAAATGTAAATTAAATTAAGAAAATCTTTTTCATATTTCTTTGGACAAATAACAAGCCAAAGAAGGTCATTTCTATTCACTGATAGTCATAAAATTCTTCCGCACTTGTTCTTTATGATGTAATATTTGACAGGGTGCCCACTGTCTCTCGTAGGTGTTGCATAACAGTCCTTCATTTGTAAGACAAACTGAGGTTCCTTTGTTTCTTCCACCATTACTCCAACATACAACACGGTTTCTGTGCTTAGCCATATTTCTGATCCCTCGTAGGGCCTCGAATAATCCCAATTTTGAAAAAGGGACATTCTTGCTGTATAGGATCCAGTTCCACCAACTGAAATATTGACAGAGCTATAAAAAAATTAAAACATGTTCTAATTATAATGCGTAATAACCACTTAGTTAATTTTATCACCCACAATTGCTCCTAATTGTAACTAATGCTTGCGACAGCAATAAAAACTGGAAGTCTAGGGGAGAAAACATGGCAATTAACCCTCAAAAATGCACTTTGCTCACTTGCAGTCGTAAATGACCCCTTATGTCTTGAGACAGAATCGCTTATACTTCATGTAAGATTGTAAATTAAAACAAATAGCTTTGGGATTGTAAAAATGTGTATTTCTGTAATTTGCAGTTATTATTTCAGAAAAAAATATGCTTTAGAAAACGGGTGCATTTCAAAATGGAGTAATGGAAGTAAGCTCCTTGCTCTACAGAACCTGTAGCCAGTATCTTTTTTTCCGTACCTGAGAACTGGATTTATTGCTGTCCACAGACTGACTTGCATGTTCCGTTCATAAGAGCAAAAAACTTCCAATGCTATCTCACCCCTCTGAATCATTTCATCAGATTTTGGAGAAACATATACGGTATTTATATATGTAAAATGTGTTGCATTAACCTAAAAAAATGTAAACTGTGTTAGTTCAATGAAAAAAATTACTTTTCTTTTTAGATCAAATAGGGATCCACCAAATCCATTATTTTGGGATTCAACTCGAACAATTCATGAAAAATTTGATTGAATCACAGAAGTGATTTTAAGGGTTCGGATTTGGTTTGGCCAGGCATTTGGATTAGACCGAATCCTGGCCAAATCCTGAACCAAAGCTTCTTTTCAGTGCCTAATATCAAATTAAATATATTCGTTAATATGACCCATATCATTTACCAGCCTGAATGCATTCCTTTATTTCAGACACATGAATGCCATAAAAAATGTAGTCATTCAGAAAAAAAAACGTCCAGGTAAGTGTTTTCTAAGATTGGTAAGCATTTTTGATAAATTAAGTAATAAAATAAAATAATACAATTTGTATTTATAACATAAACAATAGCTTATAAAGGAGATGCTTCAAAGGCTTGATCCATAGCTTCACTAAGAATCAGATGAATGCCACAAACCTCACATGGCATTTGGTAGAACCTGAGTTTTTATTATAGGGCTGATCATGTTGTGATTCATTTTTATTATGTTGAGTAAAGTCCACATTATAAGTTTTAATTAGAACTTAGAATAATATTGAAGCTAGTCTTTTATATTGGATAATGTAAATCCTAAAACGGTTGGTATGGTTAAACTCATAAAAAGCCTATTAAATAAACAGTGACATTTGGTCATCTTGCAATCCATTTAATTAGTTTAGTAAATGCATGTAATCTATAGCATTGAGTTCGACAATGGTGTCAATGTAGGGTTGCCACCTGTCCTTTTGGAAAGGCTGCCCACGTCAAAACTGAACGCCGGTTTTCAAATTACGAAAGCTAGGCAGGACTAGTTGTGATTGACATGGTGATCATCCACTTGCCGCATCATAGACCCACCCTGTGACATCATCACCCACCTCTTCAATACCAGTGCCAGATCCAGTAACTTTATCATCCCGCCTGGAGTTAAGGCAGGGAATGGTGGCAACCCTATCTCACTGACTTTTCAATACACTTGTAGACACCCAAAACAGAGATAGTTCATTGTAGTATAACTTGCCCTTAGCCAGTTTATTTAAAGCTTCTTTCAAGATGAAGAAAGCAAAACAAAATAAAGAAAATAAAACACTGTACCTGCCCTGCTCTACCTTATATAAAGGTGGCTTTCCTGTCTATTATGGTGTGAGGGAATATTGCCCAAGCCCCTTAAAAAACAGAATTCTCTTAGGAAAACACAGGGACCATTCAGCACTGTGGCTCTCATTCTTTATTACATTCAGGAAGAGCTGTCTATCCTTCACACATCCAAAAAAGAGGGGTGTGGGAGCACACCCATTTTACCTGTAGAAGCAGCTCTGCTCTCAGCTACCACTTTATTACCTGGCTGTGAATGGAAAGGTAACACTATTTCTCTTAGGCACCCCTCTGCAGCCCATATAATGTACCTTAAACCCATACTTCCTTGTACCTTTCTAGGCTGTCCTGCTACAAATCCTAGTTCAAAACATTTTAAGCTTTAAAACTGCACATTTTTTTTTTTACCTTAATTTGACCTCCACAGAACCCTCTTTGTGGCACCATGTCAATTTTAACCATTTGCATATCTTCTCTTTCGATATAAGCCTTGCAGCCATTATCTTTTAAATGTACAGTCGATGTATCCATTCCCATCTTCTCCAGTAGGCATTTTCTATAGGAGAGTCTCATTAGGCTTGTGCTGCATGTCAACTTAGGAAGAGGGAAATCTGTAATGATGAGAGAGAATGCAATGCACTACAGGTGTAAGTATAGTTTATTATAAAACTAAACAACTAGCTTTAAAGGTCATGTAAAGGCAAAAAAATAAAATCCCATTTGTACTTTCTTTAATAAAAAAGAAACCTATCTCCAATATAATTTAATTAAAAAATGTGTACCATTTTTATAAGAAACCTGACTGCATGCAGTGAAATTCTCCCTTGATTTACTGCTGTGGATAGGAATTGTCAGATGGTCCCTAACTGCTGAGCAGGGAAACAATCATACTTATGAACAGCAGGGGGAGCCCCCACCTTACTTCCCAGTCATGCAGAACTCAAGCAGCTTTGTTTATGACGATCCCTAAGCAGCCCAGACCACACTGAGCATGTGCACAGTCTTAGTCTTGCAAAGATGTTTAACAAAGTAACAAGATGGTGACCCCCTGTAGCCAACTTTGAAAGCATAAATCATTTGTTTGATTAGGCTTCTGGTGCAGTAAGTTCATGTTTATATTTAGTATACAAAATACAGCATTTCTAGCCTTATTCTATTTTAGACTTTATATGCCCTTTAAGTAAATGTGTGAATAAATACCTTCATGTATGTCGCCATGTATATCATCAGAATGTGTGCAGTAACAGCCCAAAACTCCGTTCACTCTCTTGCATTCTTCATCGTGAGAACAGTACAGAGATGAACAATTTAGCATTTTTAGATTTGGCTCTGTATAAAAAAATAACACTCTTAGTTTGACCTGTACTGAAAGGTGACCATATTCACCTCCTGAAAAACGAGGGGGGGGGGAAATCACTTCATCACTTACCAACACAGTAGGCTGAATTGCATGATGGGGTTCCAGTCAGTTTATACACATAAAAATCACCTGGACAGGCTTTAATTGAAACAGAAGAGCGCCAGTTGCAGCAATCTCCCCAGTTTGAACAAGTTGTGCGATTTACTATTCCGTCTTCTTCTATTGGATGAGTGCCATTCAGCCATATTGGACTAGATGTGCCACATCTTTGTTCCGCTATACAATATTCAGGAATCTTCTGATCAGTTTTTCCTTGAAAGCGATACCAACCACTAAGATAATTATCACAATGATACCAGTAGTAGTCATAATAATAATAATAGCCTGGAGGTTTATTATCCAGACTGCGCCATGGTTCATCTAGTACTGTATGGTTAGAACATGGATCTGAGCAGGTGTAATGCCCTTTGTATTTAATGCACTCTGTGTTGGGGTCACATGGTGTTCCTTGTTGGCATTCATTAACTTCACAGAAATAACCATCTCCAAAATATCCATATGGGCATCTACAACTGTACCAACTCCAATAATTGAGGCAAAGAGCCAAAGGGTGGCAGTTATTAAGATCTTTACTTGAACATTCATCAATGTCAACACAGCCTTCTTCAGTATATTTCAATCCACTATAACATGAGCAGTTGTAAGAACCTTCTGTATTCTCACAATAACCATTACACCGATTGAGCCAGTAATCTTCACATTCATTGATATCATAGCACTGAATTCCATCACCTCTAAATCCTTTTTTGCAAGTACATTCCTGATAGCCACCAAACTCCTCACATGTAGCATTTGGGTGGCAGTCAGAGTTGGAACATTCCCCTGTAGATCAAACAAAAACGGGGTTACCTGCTAATAAACCCCTGGTAATACTTTGTAGGTTGTGTTGAATAGTGTATTACTTACCTGTCAGTGGCAAACCTGAAAAAGCAATGTAGACAAAGTAAGTATATACAGTATAGCTACATTTATTTATAAATACAGATATCTCAACTATGACAATGACGACATATTTTATTAATCTTATCATTAGTAACAAATAACAACAGAAAAATAACTAATCAAATGGGAATCAAAACATTTCTTAATGATAAGATGCAAAGCTTTCTCTAAAAGTGTCAAATGGTCAGCGCCGTTTCTGACGAAGCAGCAGCCTGAGGCTTGTAATGTCACCCCCTCGCCATCTTACCTTTCCGGGGTGGATGCAGCAAAGCTAGTGCTCTCTCACACTAGTAAAGCCGAATTTCTGGTTTAAAAATCGGAAATTTGGCTCTTAAAGGCACCAGGAGTGGCTTTTTGCTGCCCCTGGAAAACAATCTGGTGCAGCCTCCTGAGGCGAGTTATTCAACTTGCCTCATTGGCGGAGCGCCCCTGCAAATGGTACAATATTTTTTGAGTAGTTTAACATCACATTGGCTGAAATGGCGGAAGAAACTATTGATGAAACCCAAGATTTATTTGACCCCATTTCCTTACTATGACTCTTTATGTATTCCCAGACCCTGGGTCTCATTAGGTAGCTTTTATTAAAATACAGGTATAGGAGCTATTATCCAGAAACCTGTTGTCCAGAAAGCTCTGGATTACCAGAAGGCCATCTTTATAGACTCCATTTAAATCACACAATTAAAATGTTTAAAAATTATTCTCTTTTTTCTGTAATAATAAAATTGTACATTGTACTTAATCCCGACCAAGTTATAAGAGACAAAACAATCTTACTGGGTTTAATTTATCTTTCAATGATTTTAAGCAGACTTAAAGGAGAACTATCACAAAAAAATTCATATAAAGCTTCAGTATACTGAAATAAGAAACGTTGTAAATACAATAAATTAAATATTCGGCATAATTTCTTAAATAATCAAGTTTATGTTCACTCTCGCTCTTTAAATATCTGTTTCTCTTCATTCTCTCTTCATGCAGGAGTTGGGTGTCAGATATTCATTGACAGTTAGATCCAATATATGTTATAGGGGGGGCTTCCTTTCCCAGCAGATGTATTAGAGCTTACTCAAATAACTAATTCCAGTACAAACAAAATCTAACAAAATAACTGCCTTTTGCACACATTCTGCATGTCGAGAGACAGTATTTCTGGTGATATTAAAAGAGTGAGATCTAATACATCTTCTAGGCAAAAGGAGCCCCCCTATAAGAGATATTGGATCTAACTGTCAATGAATATCTGACACCCAACTCCTGCATGAAGAGAGAATGAAGAGAAACAGATGCTGAGTGACGATAAACTTGATTATTTCAGTAACAGTATGGAATTTTTAATTGATTGTATAGATTTAGTTTCTTATTGTATTCTTAAGGTTTGGTGATCCAAATTACAATAGAGTCTATATCCAGAAAACTATAGATTTCAGACATTTTGGATAATAGATCTCAAACCTGTACAACCCAAAGCATTGCTCTACTGCAGTGACCCCCAGTGGCACATGAATAATATGTTTCTCACGAAGCCCTTGGATGTTGCTCCCAGTGGCCTCAATGTGACCTTAGTTTTGAATTGCAAGCTTGGAGGCAAGTTTTGATTGTATAAAAACCAATTTTACTGCAAAAACAGACCACACTTGTGTTGCTCTCCAACTTATTTTTACATCTGAATGTTATTTACAGGTAAAAAAAAAACATCCTGTCCTTGGGAGAATAATGGGAGATCCATTTCAGTACAAAATGTGGATGGACAACTGAATACTGACATGGTGATACTATCTTGCCTTACTCACATTTTCACAGTCCCTTTTTAGTTAGAAGATGCAAGGTCTGCCTGTAATGTTTGCTGTTGGGAGGACTGAAAATGTGCTCTTAAAGGAAAACTATACCCCCAAAATGAATACTTAAGCAACAGATAGTTTATATCAAATTGAATGACATATTAAGGAATCTTACCAAACTGGAATATATATTTACATAAATATTGCCCTTTTACATCTCTTGCCTTGAACCACCATTTCGTGACTCTATCTGTGCTGCCTCAGAGATCACCTGACCAGAAATACTACAACTCTAACTGAAACAGGAAGAAGTGAGGAAGCAAAAGGCAGAACTCTGTCTGTTAATTGGCTCATGTGACCTTACATGTGGTTTGTATGTGTGCACAGTGAATCTTACGATCTCAGGGGGTGGCCCTTATTTTTTAAAATGGCAATTTTCTATTTATGATTACCCAATGGCACATACTACTAAAAAAGTATATTATTATGATAATGGTTCATTTACATGAAGCAGGGTTTTACACATGAGCTGTTTTATTCAGTATCTTTTAATAGAGACCTACATTGTTTGGGGGGTATAGTTTTCCTTTAATCTTTCTACCACCTGCCTTTCTATTTACCTACATTGTCCAACTTAATTCTAAATAGAAACGTGTTAGAAAGAGTTTCGATGTACTTCCTAAGCAAAGGCAAGAGAAAAAACATTTTTATAAAATTAGTCTGCATTTAAATTACCATATTTTATGGTCACACAAATGTGGGGTATCTCCCTCTTTCCGTTTGCAGAATATTTCCCAAGTCACTGTACATTATTTTTTCTTTGTACAGTATGCTAAGCGGTCACCCACTTTTCAATGGGGATAGTGACTCTGCAATATCCTTTAAATTGCATATAATGTAGGATGCAAGAAGAAATGAGAGGCAGCATGAAATTAGAAACATTAATTGCAATACTCCTAGCATTCCCTTTATGTAATGTAATGTATTCCTAGAGTGCATGGCTATCTGCTGCCTGCATTGGGGGCATTGCTGCTTTATTACCATCTTTCAGACCCATAGACCAGCTGGGAACCTAGAAGTGATATCTGGATTGGTGGTATTAATAATGGATTGCAAGGTGGTGCTAGTGTTTTTGAAGGATCTTGATACATTTTGGAACTTTTCATTATCCCTTGAAATATAGAAAATAAACTGTGAGTGCTGAGTTGAGACATGTACATAGGTATGTGTATAGCAAATGAACTATGCATGGAACTGCTGACATTTCACAAGTCTCACAATGTTTCCACCTCCCAATATTTAATGGTTAATAATTATTGGGAGAAAACTTACCAGTAAAGCCCAAAACCATAACAGATATAGACCCATTGCATCTGAGATCTAAAGTCCATTCTCCCGACACAGAATGCTTCACTAGATAAGCGTGTCCAGAAGAGTACAATTGACTTTGTACAATATCTGGATCATTCCCTATAAACAAAGCAGAAGTATGGTTTAAAAAGATGTAGAAAGAACAATCTCTACAAGAATGAGATAAATCAATCAAATATTTAGTGGTTACAACCACTAAACAGCACATGAATTCCCCATTGTGTTCAAAAAGTAAGTTGTAGATGCCAATATAGTATACATATACAGTACATTAAGCATGCAAGTTTAAAATAAATTCTATTGTTTCCTCATACAGCTCAGACATTAAAGCATAAGCTCATGTTAATATACATGTATGCAATCTGGAAGTTTAAATACTCACTTTTAAGGGGGTTATTACTAAACCTCAATTTTTTCTGGTCGAGGTTTTTTGGGACAAACATTCAAATTTTTTGTTAAGAAAAGACTAACATTTTTTAATATTTATTATACCCCGAAGCTGCAAAAAGTCAGAATCTGAAAATCCAACCTGTCAAGGTCATGTGTAAGTAAATGGGAGATGTCCCTTTTAAAGTTTGAAGACATCATGATCTGTGCTGGGTTTCTTCTGATAATCTGAAAAACTCTTGGTTTTCGGGTGATAACCCGAAAATAGAGAGAAATTTGGGCATCAAATCCAAAATAAAATTGTACGATATGGGTTTTTACTCAATTTTATCTAGCTTTTTCCCAACCCGAGTTATTTTATTGATAAATACGATAGAATCATGGTTGGAAGTTTGGTCTAGCTTGGTTTCCTAAAAATATTAGATAAATTTAGTTTAAATAAATAATCCCCTTAGTTTCTTTATAATTATTATTAAATCATCTAGAGGTCTTTTTCATTGTGTCCAATTATGTATTAACTATATCAATAATTTATTCAGTGAACATACAGTCATGTGAAAAAGTTTGGGAACCCCTCTTAATTCTTTGGAATTTTGTTTATCATTGGCTGAGCTTTCAAAGTAGCAACTTCTTTTTAATATATAACATGCCTTATGGAATCAGTAGTATTTCAGCAGTGACATAAAGTTTATTGGATTAACAGAAAATATGCAATATGCATCATAACAAAATTAGACAGGTGCATAAATGTGGGCACCCAACAGAGATATTACATCAATACTTAGTTCAGCCTCCTTTTGCAAGTGTAACAGCCTCTAGACGCCTCCTATAGCTTTTGATGAGTGGATTCTTTGTGGCAGTATTTTTGACCATTCGTCCATACAAAATCTCTCCAGTTCAGTTAAATTTGATGGCTGCCGAGCATGGACAGTCTGCTTCAAATCATCCCATAGATTTTTGATGATATTCAAGTCAGGGGACTGTGATGGCCATTTCAGAATATTGTACTTCTCCCTCTGCATAAATGCCATTGTAGATTTCCAAGTGTGTTTAGGGTCATTGTCTTCTTGGAATATCCAACCCCTGCATAACTTCAACTTTTTGACTGATGCTTGAACATTATCCTGAAGAATTTGTTGATATTGTTTTGAATTGATCTGACCCTCGACTTTAACAAGGGCCCCAGTCCCAGAACTAGCCACACAGTCCACAGCATGATGGAACCTCCACCAAATTTGACAGTAGGTAGCAGGTGTTTTTGTGGAATGTGTTGTTCTTCATCTGTCATGCAAAGAACTTTTTGTTAAGAACAAATAACTATTTTTTTGTCTCATCAGTCCAAAGCACTTTGTTCCAAAATTACTATGGCTTGTCTAAATGAGCTTTTGCATACAACAAGTGACTCTTTTTTGTGGTGTGAGTGCAGAAAGGGCTTCTTTCTCATCACCCTGCCATACAGATGTTCTTTGTGCAAATTGGGCTGTAGAATGATGTACAGATACACCATCTGCAGCAAGATGTTCTTGCAGGTCTTTGGCGGTGATCTTTGGGTTGTCTGTAACCATTCTCACAATCCTCCGCATATGCGCTCCTGTATTTTTCTTGGCCTGCTAGACCTGGGTTTTACAGCAACTGTGCTTATGGCCTTCCATTTCCTGATTAAATTCCTTACAGTTAAAACTGACAGTTTAAACCTCTGAGATAGCTTTTTGTAGCCTTCCCCTATGATACTGAACAATCTTTGTTTTCAGATCTTTTGAGAGTTGCTTTGAGGATCCCATGCTGTCACTCTTCAGAGGAGAGTCAAACAGAAGCACAACTTGCAATTGGCCACCTTAAATACCTTTTTTCATGATTGGACACACTTGCCTATGAAGTTCAAGGCTTAATGAGCTAATCCACCCAATTTGGTGTTGCCAGTAATCAGTATTAAGCAGTTACATGCATTCAAATTAGCAAAATTACAAGGGTACTCAAATTTGTGCACAACCAGTTTTTTACATTTGATTTAATCTCATACAACTGAATACTGCTTTACTGATCTTTGTTCAGAAAACACCCCAGTACTCAGATGTTCCTGTGAAATGAAAGACATACCACTGTTATCTTTTTTGTTGAAAGTGGAGTAAATTATTATGTAGGCTGAGAGGGGTTCCCAATATTTTTCATATGACTGTAGAATAAATGGAAAAATCCTGATTCCCTCCTATAGTCCACTTGCGTTATAATATTCTCACAAAATATATGATATGTGGCTTAACAGCAAATGGTGTGTGGTACTATAATTTCAGTGCTAAATAACCTAAATCTTTGTGACATTAAAGCCAGTGCATGGTCTTTTGGTTTTGCACATTCTTGTCTGCAGTTTTATGCATTTTTATTTGAGACATTTTCTGCACATGCATGTGCATCCATTATGAAACCCTTTATCCAGAAAGTTCTGAATTACGGGAAGGCTGTCTCCCATTGACTCCATTTTATGCAACTAATTATAATTTTTAAAAATGTTTTCCCTTTTCTCTGTAATAATAAAACAGTACTTTGTACTTGATCCAAACTAAGATATAATTAATCCTTATTGAAAGCAAAATGTACTTGATCCAAACTAAGACATAATTAATCCTTATTGGGTTTATTTCATGTGTAAATATTTTTTGTAGAACACTTAAGATATGAAGATCCAAATGACAGATCTTCTGTTATCCTGAAAAGTGAAAACCCCAGGTCTTGAGCATTCTAAATTACAGATCCCATACCTGTATATACTTCTGTTCTCTTCAGTCCTATGGTCTTTGTTTGGATATTGTCTTATCAAACTGAGGCAGTATCTGTCATTGTGTTGCTTACCCAGTTTTTCCTTTATGGTTCCTGTCTTCTGATGTTGCTGTTCCTGTGCTCTGACTTTGTCTTCCTTAATTGTTCCTCTATTCCTGACATTACAACTTCTTAATCATTACTAATTTAAATGGTATTTATGAAGAACCAAGGTAGTGTTATACGTTAGATGAGTTTATATATACATCATAAAAAATTACATATAATTACCAATTGATACATTTAGAGCAAACATACCCTACCTGCCACCTGCACAGACCATGGCCTTTATCTCACCTATGCAATCCAACCCTCTACTTAGACCCTGGTGTGGATCTATGACCATTCAATGACATGAACTTACTCCATCACCTTTGACTTTTGCCCCCCATTTGAGTCCTGGTCATCATTCTGGGTCTCTTTCTATCAGTGTCTTACATCTTGATAATTTATGATATTATGATATTTTAGTATATGGTGGAACACTTACCATCAGGATTAGTCAGAGTAATGTTGACATTCCCATTAGTATAAACCAGCAGATGAGTTAGAGCCGTTGTATTGAAAGTCTCTTTGATCTCACCAGATGCATTTACATTTAGATTCAGAATGCGCACTGAAGCATTTAATGGTTTGGTGAGAAATAAATCCAAGCCATAGATTGCCTGCAGATCAACACGATTTTGAAATTCATATAATACATCATTATTTAATCCTAACATTAAACTAAGAGGCTGAATTAACAAAAGTTGGATTACAATTTGTATCACTATTCTGGGTTTTTAGAGCAAAAACAACATGGTTGTAAAAATTTGGCATCTAAAAGCTGGCGAGCGTATGTAGAAGTTGTTCTAGCAAAACATAAGAAATTTTGGTTTGGTTTGTAGACCTGCTGAAAATAATTAGAGTCAAATATGAGTTTGATACATTTGAGTTTTTTTTATTCAATCAAGTTTTTGTTTTTATGTTTTTTTGTTTTTGTTTTTTTTTTAGAAATAACCCACACATTCAAGTTTGGTAAGTTATCAAGTTGATTTGAACTAAAATTCACAAATTTGAATTTTGGCCTCCCAAACGTAATCACCCTTTAGGTGCACAAATTGGTAAATAGAAGGTATCAATAGTTACATGGAAAGGTATCTCTGTAGAACTACAATATAAAGGAGAACTAACCCCTAAATACAAATGCTGTGATGTTGGGTTGATTCAGAACCCTATCTACTTCTAATTAAGCCTTAGTTCTCCCTTAAGTGGGTGGGAGTGAAATTAGTGAAGCATTTCTCAGTAATGAATGAGCTTCTGTGGTACATATTCTGTAAATCTGTGTTTGAAGATTCTTATATAGATCAAGAAGTAAAGAATATAATTACATATAGAGGTATAGACCAGCTTTGTAAACAATGCTGGTTGTATATAGGAGTAGGAAGGGCTTACAAGATGTAAAAAAACAATGAAATAGATTAACAGATGTATGGTAGAACAGAAGGAAAGAAGCCATAAAGCACAATTTTAGACTTATTTATAAGTAGGAAGACCTTCAAAGAAAGTTGCAGTATTCTAAGCAGGATAGAATTAGAGCATGCATTGCCATATTAATGATTGCTTGTACAGTGTTTGTAAGAGTGTGTTAAGATTACAGTATAATTATTCTCGATATATGACAAAGTTCAATTCACAATGTACTTGTCCCTGCACAAAATGTACCTAACCCATGCTCTCACTTTTACTAACCTTGTGACAATTTGCCTGCTATACTACTTTAGTGTATGGAAAGAAGCATATTATCCTTCACCACAAATTTGAAATTACTCTTTAATAAGGTTAAGAAGATAGGCAGGTAGCCCATAGAAAGAAAAAATAATAATTTAAGGGGCTGATGTATTATTGCTGGAGGGTCAGGATCCTGTATATTGATGTATTCTTTATCATGACTACGTTTTTTGTATCAATTGCTTTTTAACCCTTCTTGTTTTATTCAGTGTAAACAAATGCAATTATCATAAAGTACAGGAATGACTCGGTTATGATTATGGCATAGTATTGTTATCGTAATTAAAGGGGTTGCTCACCTTTGAGCTAACTTTTAGTATGATGTAGCGCAGTGCTGTCCAACTTCTGTGGTACCGAGGGCCAAAATTTTACTGTTTTATGTGGTGGAGGGCCAATAATAAAAGTCAGTGTTGGCCACTCCCCCTTTTAAACCACACCCACTGTAAACCACACCCATGTTACCACAACAACTTTTAAGATCATATCCACATTAACGGTGGTAGCACACCAAAAAACCAAATGGTTGGTGATCACTGCAGGGAAATACCTCATCGCTCATATGTGAAAAATTATAATCATGTTAAAAACATACCCTTAAATCCATATGCCTCATCCTCCCCTGTGGATAATACAACAACCCCCCAACACATGATTAAACACCTTAGGGGCCCTTAACAACAATTTCCAAATGCTAACAAACCCCAAGAACAAACCCTTAACATTCCACAGGTAGCGTAGGACAAGCAGAGAATGGCACACTCAAGCAGCACTGGGCAAGCAGAGAATGGCACACACAAGCAGCACTGGGCAAACAGAGAACGGCACGCCCAAGCAGCACTGGGCAAGCAGAGAATGGCACGCACAGGGAGGGAAGGCAGAACAGAGCAGGAAACGGGAATCAGGACCAGTCTAATATGTACTACATACAGTGACACAGTGACACAGTGCTGGTGCCCCATTAGCATTTTGAATAAAGTGTGAACAGGTGATCAATGTGGGCAGTTTCAGTCTGGGTCTCAGGTAGAACAGTACAGGGCTGTAGGGGTGTGAACAATAGAGGTGTCACAGGTGTGAACAATACAGGAGGATCACAGGTGTGAACAATACAGGGGATTAGTCTGAATTTGAGGTTTAAACAATGCAGGGGCCAGTTAGTCAGGTGACGAAGGGGCAAGCCCCTAAAACGTTTTGCTTTTGTTTGACCTAATAAACACGTAGGGGATCACCCCTTTGCTATTGCTATTGAGTGCCAGTACTTTTCACTTTGAGCATTACTGTATTGTGGGGATTGCCGTATCCCCTAAGGACTGGGCACCTAGCAGGAATGACTAAGGAGGGCCAGGGAGTAGGGATGGGTGAATTTGACCCATTTCATTTTGCCAAAAATTTGCCACTGGTGAAATGACGCAGACACCCATTAAAGTCTACGGGCATCAAAAAAATTTTGCAGCGTGGCGAAATTTTTTTGACGCCCGTCTTTTTATTTTGGCGCACAACGCCATACAAGTCTATGGGCGTCATTTTTTCAGCAAAAAAAATTGCCCATCCCTACCAGGGAGTGCAAGCGGAAATCGTGTTGGACTGTGCTTTCATTAGCCCACGAACCAACGATCTAGTGCCTACAACACGCACAGGGAATGATCGCACATGAGCAAAAAAAAAGGAAAGGCTCTCATGCGATCAAGTCTAAAATGGTGGACGCAATCTGCTAATGGAAGGAAAGAGAACACTGTAACATTATGGACTTTACAGAGGGTATTTAAATAAAAAAAATTAGCCATCCGGGAGAGGGGAATATACCAATTCAAATGATGTACTTAGCAAAAAACAGGTTTCCTTGTCCTTTAAGGGTGAACCATCGCTTTCAATTACAAATGTAATCCTTATTGAGAACTTAAATACATCCACAAATTCGATATAATCGAAAACAGATATGTATTTTAAATATTGGATTACACAACATACTTACCCCCCAGATGTCATAGATGTAAGTGTTTGAAACCAGCCCATAACTGCGAGAAGCAATGTATTGAAGCAAACTGTTTTGAACATTTTTGGGAGTCCAATACCAATACACCATAAAGAACACCTGAAGAAAGTTGTAATACAGCGTTTCACAATGTGTTTCCAAAAAACAGAATTTCTAATATAATTTTTTAACTAGTTACCTGTGACTGTTTATCCTCAAGTAGACTATAAATGTCATTTAATAGTGCCGTGTCATTTGCATCAGAAATAGTGCCATCAGTTAAAACCAGAACAAATGAACCTGGAGGTGAAATGAGCAATGCTTCCTTCAACCCATACAATAGGGATTGATTGCAGTAATACTCTGGACCATAGAAGTAATAAGAACAGGATGAATAATATGAATAATCGGAGTTTATCTGGTTAACAAAATCATCCTTGGAGTGTGTAATATATTCAGAAATATCTAAAAACAAACAGAGGAAACCAAATCAAAAACAATTTACTAAAATCCATATTTCTATTTTTTTCACGAATCATATTCATTCTCAGAAATTCCATTTTCAAAAATTTCTCTAAAGCTGTAAAAATTTGGGATTTAAGGGGGTTATTTATCAAAGGTGGGGCGTTAGAGTCTTTTTTTTACCTCGAATGAACTCGAATGACCTCAAAACACAAAAGGTATCTTATTTAAGAAAAAAACAGAATGGCGAAAACACGATTCTGGGAGTTTGAGTCCTGCAACATGAAAACATGAAATTAATCGAGTTTTAGGTATAAAAAAAAACTTGAATTGATCAAATCGATTTTTAGATTCGAGTTTTCAGGCAAAACCCCCTGAAAAAAACTTGAACATTAAGCAGGCTGTTAAGCTATTTAAATGCTTCAAGGGACCTCTGCCATTGACTTCTACATGACCTTGCCAGGTTTTAGGTGGTGTATTTTTGGATTCAAGCTATATCCAGGGTTGGGGTATAATAAATCTAGAATATTCGATCTTTTGGGGGTTTTTTTTTTGGAAAAAAACTACTTGAACCTTAATAAATCTGCTCCTGAGTTAAATGAAATAGTAGCTTGATCCAAACTAAGACATAATTAATCCTTGTTTAAGGTAAACCCAATAAAGGCATGAACATCCAAATTATGGAAAGATCCGTCATCCGGAAAACCCCAGTTCCTGAGCTTTCTGGATAACAGGACCCATACCTGTACCAATTAAAAGTTTCCGTACCTGTGTTTTTAATTGATACCGATGTGTACTGTCTGATCCCACAGGGAAATCTGTTTGTTATTCGATTCAAAAGCCTCGCGGTTGAATAACTATACATCCATGAAGGTATGTAGTCCTTTACCAGTGTGAACGATGTAAGCTCTGCAAAATAAAATAATTCACTGTTATTGGACTGCATGCATGAAGTATAATGTGAGAGAATTCCAATAAATTAGAATGAATATTTTGAATTAAAAAAATCCATACAAATTAAGCAAATATAGGCACAATATACAGTATTTCTGTTTGGTGCAAGTGTTGGCCTGACAGCAAGGGCACTGCACAGTAAGCCAATTCAATAAGAAATAAAATCATGAACAATTGGCAAATAATAAAGGTAACCCAGTCATTGCATCAGCTGGCATGGATCTTGATCTGCAGTACAGTACTTCTGGCACTAACAGACTTGTGAGGCAAAATAATTACAGGTATGGGAGCTGTTATCCAAAATGCTCGGGGTTTTCTGGAAAAATAATTAATTATATCCTAGTTTGGATAAAGTACAAGGTACTGTTTTATTGTTACAGAGAAAAAAGGAAGTCTTTTTTAAAAAGTTTAATTATTTGGATAAAATGGAGTCTTTGTTAGTTGGCCTTCCCTTAAATCAGAGCTTTCTGGATAACGGTTTCTGTATAACAGATCCCATACCTGTATAGCCAAATGGTATGTCAGTGCACTACTAGGCTGTTCTGGATGTCCATGTGTACTCTAAAGGGCAGATTTATTTATGGCCAGATTTATCAAAGGTTGAGGTGAATTTTCAAATTGAAAAAATTCGAAAAAAAAAAAATATTTAAGTGTACTTCGACTAGAGAATAGTCCAAATTAGATATGAATTTGCAAAAAATTCAAAAATTTGAATATCGAAATTTATAATGTACTGTGTCTTTAAAAATTCGACTTCGACCATTTGCCATCTAAAACGTGGTGAGTTGTTGTTTTAGCCTATGGGGGACCTCCTAGAACCTATTTGGAGTCAATTGGTGGACTTTGAAAAATATAACTTTTTGGGGGGGAAAAACTTTGAATTCGATCTAATGCGCTATTCCTTTGATTTGCACCATTCGAAATCGGCCGAATACGAACCTATTCAATCGAAAACAGACATATTCGACCCCAACAACAAAAAATTTGACTTCATTTCGGTTGGTCTTTTGGAATCCGAATTTCGACATTTTTTCAATTCGAAATTTGACTCTTGATAAATCTGCCCCTAAGGGTCGAATTGAAAATTCTGGTCAAAACTGTCAAATTCGACTAGGGAATTATCCAAACTCGATTTGAGTTTTTTAACAAAAAATTCTAATTAGATTGTCGAGATTTATCATAGTCTGCCCTTTCAGAATTTGAATTTGATAACCACCTCAAACCTGCCAAATGACTGTATAAGTCAATGGGAGAGGTCCATGGATCAATTTGTTGATATTTGTAGCCTTGCTGACATTCAACTTTTTTTTTGGAGAAAAAGCTCAAATTGAGTTTTTTTAAATTCGAATCTAATTCGATTCGAGTTTTTGGATTGGTAAAATTAGACCGAGTTGTAACAATTAGATTTTATTAATACATTTCCCCAAGTCGAATTTCGAATTCAATCAAAGTTAAGGGAGTTTTAAAAAACTCACATGAATTCAAAATTCGACCCTTGATAAATGTGCCGCCCCATCAGAGAATGGTATGGTGTGCCCAGGGTCAGATTTTTCAAAACAGAGCCCCAAGGCCACATAGTCCCACATAGTACTTGCGTGCACACACCCCCCCCCGGCCGCCGCATGGTTCTAGCGCTGGCCCCTTAGCATACCCTCTCCGTGCACGCAATTGAACGCTCTCAAGCACTGGAGCACTGGGAAGATTTGAGTGCGCCTTAGGGATGTGACTGGGCGGCATGCCGCCCTAGGCCTGGGCCTTTGTGGCCTGACACAAATCCGGGCCTGGGTGTGCCTCAGTATACAACTCAGTCCATAAATTGTTGTTGCCCATGGACTACCTTTGCATTAAAGGAGAACTAAATATATATTATGATTATGGCTAGTTAGGCTAATTATACTAAACTTGCTGCATTACCCTAAAGGTTTAGCATCTCTATTGCATTAATGAATCAGGACTTCAAAGTTGTCATGGGAGTTCATCATTTTGGATTTTATTAGGCATGCCCATGGTACTGCACATGTTCAGTGTTTTTCTGGGCAGCTGTTGAACTTAGGGGTTACAAAGCATTAACCAATAAATGGGAATTATTATAGAAGCAGGTACTAAAGGGAATAAGCTATGGTCAAGCAAGTGAGAGACGCACAAAGCCTATGAATCAGCAGAAAATATGATGGGAAGCCATTGGGGGCATTTCTTAAGCAAAAGACCAATAATATCTTTGCTTTAATTCCAACTTGTAGTGGCCAATTGCTGGTTGGTTGCTAATGACAATGGAAGTTTAACACCTATGTTGGTAAACAAGCCCAACTGTTTACATGAAAAAAATAGTAGTTTAGAAAATGTTTTTATTACATTTAAAATAACGTTACATGCTTTTGTCCATTTTACTTTCTGTGAAAAAAAACACAGTTCTTTCTTGCTTTATAACAAAGAGTCAAGATATACACCAAGTACTGTATAACAGTTATCTCACAGGACACAGAGAAGGGTCTATTTCATTTTATCTAATAGTATAATATAACCATTCTCATGTTGTATCTTCGCAGACCATTCTCCAGGACGTCCAATGTTGAAAGGAACTTTCTATGCATACAAGACTTCCAATAATAATGAATAAAAAAAAAATAAGAGGCATTCTTCCCTGTACTTGTCAGTAATTTTACAACTTAAAATGTTGCTATATAGTACCTTTTGCTCGGCATGTATACCCTTCTGTAATTGAAGTGTAATAAGGTCCATCAGCTGAAAAAAAAATTAGATGTTTAATAAAATAATTTGAAACTTTGTAACTTGAATGCTTTTAACCTTTGTCATGCTGAAGAATATTAAATATATATATATATCCCTGTATATGGAACACAATCTTTTGCTTTTAATGCTTAATTGTCCCATGTCACTGATTTTACATGGAACTATCTATGATTGCATAAGTAGTCCTTTAGAAGTGGATAGTCTAGTCTTGGAGTCAATTTACAAAGGAGAAAGGGCAGGGATATCACCTTATATTGTATTCACCTTGTACTGTAATCAACAGAAAATGAAATGTAAAAAAAATATTTCTCTAAACCATTTTTTTTTGTTTCGACTACATAGTTCATGACAAAAAGAAAACAAAGGAAAATAAACCTAAGATTAAATCTGATATTGAATTCCTAATTTGAGAAGTTGCCTGAGGCTGTGAACATGGTTTATGTAATAAAGGCATTGTTTGTCACAAATATGCTGCACAAAATCAAATTAACATTATTAACAAAGCAAACACTAGGGGGGTTATTTACTTAAACTCGAATGGATCTCATTTTTTTTATTAATACAAAGTCGACCTAACTCCCATCCACAAAGTTAACTCATTTATCAAATAATCCGCTCAAAAAGGTTGATGCAGGAAAAGTCTTGATAAAATCGTGCAACAATTTAAATTGTACAGTTTTTTTAGTTGAACACCCAAATAACTATTTTTTCGAGTTGTCTGCAGAAAACCCAGACTTTTCCCGATTATTGTAGGAAAACCAGTGCCGATCATGACATCTTCAAATTGACTTCTACATGACCTCGACAAGTTTTAGCTGGAGTATTTTTGGATTTTTAGCAGCTTTGGGGTATAATAAATCTCTAAAAAAATTTAGTTTTTTCTCCCCTCAAAAAAAAAATCAACGTTTAATAGGTCCCTAAATAAGAAGAATATCTTCATTTTATACTAAATTAATCTGATCTTTCATGGAGATATGTAAAAACATCCCCCCTTCCACACAATAACCGACTTTTTAACCATCATTTTTATTTATTTTTCTTGTAAGGTCATGAAGAAGTCAAGGGGAGCGTTGTAAAATATTTATTTACTTAATTTTTCTTTTTTTCCACTTGTAAACTGATGAAAAATGTGAGTAAATGATAAATTCCCAAGTAAATTAGTTTTGAGGTATTTTTGAGGAATTTGAGATATTTGTGTTTGTTCCATGATTTTTTTTTGCTTTTTGTTTTCTGATTTTTTAATAAATAAGGAAATATTTGTATTTTTTTAAAATATAAGTTTATGTCTGATACAAAAATTCTCTAAAATTACAGAAACACTATTTAAAAAACAAACTAACCCCTAAGAGGAAACTCTACATCTTATGTTAATGTTGACCAAAGGATAAAAATACCACTGTTGGCATGAAATAATTGTAGTCAAGATGTCGCTCCATCAGAACTGCATCAACAAGCCAATGTAGTACTCATTTAACAGGATTTACTAATCTGTCCAATAGGCTGTTTATTTGACACCATACAAATGTCAGTAAGCTCAGACTCAGTCTGGATGGCTTGAGTTAGCAGCTGATAAAGTCTATCCAATTTTAGAAGTGGAGAAATAAACCGCCAGTGCTCACATTCTGGAGTTGACCAGCTGCTAGAAGTGATAAAAAGCCATTATTTGTACACAAAAAGGAGAATAATTGCCAGCACACAGTTTGCCTTTAAAAATAACGATTACAAAAAAAGAGGTGTTACAAGAGGACAACAATTCTGCAGCCAACTCCTATAAGAATACTTTCTTTAAGAACAAATCTAGCAGGGACATATATTCTAATACACCAGAAAACATTGGTATAAAAACTGTATTGAAAGTCATTATAGATTCCAATGTTGAATTCCTGTGTAAAAATTAATTCCCCTATAAATTACTTACTCCATTGGGATGTAGTCAACTGAGTAACTAGGAGAGCAACCAGAAGGTGGAAGACATATGCCATTTTAACAAGTGCATCAGGTATAAACAATCACCCCCTGTAAAGGAAACAAAGTCTGTCATCTTTGAAACAAGGTTTATTCTCTTTTCAATCTGTTTTACATTTCTTTATATTGCCCTTGTTGTGAAGATGTGATTTCATTTAAATGTAAAAGAAGAGCCTAGCTAAAATTGTGCCTAATGCAGGCTTCTTTAAAATAGCTTCATGGAGGATAACTTTTGAAATATGTGACCAATTTACCAAAAAGGTAATGGCAAGTCCAGTGACCTCTTGCACATGACATATTGGAACAAGGGCAAGTGGGGTTCCAACTAGCCAGATCTGATCATTCATCCTGCAGGACCACGGCCAGGTTACATAATGGCCTAGTGCAGACCCACATCTATGGCCAAGTGCATTTCTTTTCTGATGAGATTCTGTGGTCTGACAGATTGATATCTGAAGAAACCCTTATAATGATTGAAGAGGCCATTGTTTTGGACCCATACATAGGCAAATCTTGACATTGTCATTTCTTGATGGCATCTAACATAAATCTCAAGATACTTGCAATTGTTTAACTTACAATTAGATCTAAGATAATTTAATTTGAGATTGTTAGATTTTTAGCACATTATCTAGCACTGTAAACATATACTGTCAACGCAACCATGTTTTGAAAGTTGTTAAGCCATCAAATAGTGAAATTGGACTTTCGGGGTCCAGCCAAGAAACAAGAGTTTTCTAGGTTTGGTCAAAGTTGAAGCAAGTGTATGAAAGTAAAAACACATGAACAACTACAACACAATTTTCTATTTTGTAAATGAACTGTTTTGGCTATCCCTAATTCATCCTAATTTAGGCAAACTTTTCTCATTTATTTATAATATTTGCAAATATTTTCTCTGCCACAAATTTCTAAAAAGTTGTGTTTTTTTCATATTTTAATAATAATTTAATAATTTAGTAGTCAATGGGAGCTGTGCTGATTTTAAATCATTTTTTTTTTTATCAATTCTTTATTTTTGGAATTATCAGAAGAAAAGTAGAGGAAGGAGGAGTTACAGAAAGAAGAGGGAGGGGGGGATGGTAACAAAATTCCACAACAAACTCACATCTTGTACAAGAATTACAAGAAACAACAAGTCTTTACGCAAAACAGTTCATATGATCACATGTACATACTTATCAACACTTCACAATAAATTCTAAAAAGAGAGAAAGTAATTTTCAGTCATTCAAAATTGGCAATGGCATATTAGTATACTCTCAGGGGAGTAGGTCATAAGTAAGGCGAACTTTCCGACAATATTTCTCAAATAAGTTGTTATAAGGACTTCAAGAACTCTACCCAGGGGTTCCATATTTTCCAATATTTGGGAGTCTGATTATGTATTAAACATGTAATTTCTTCCAATTGTCTCACTTCTTCAACTTCTTCTCCATTCCCGCCATGAGGGAGCTTCTATTGACTTCCATTTTAAGGGGATTAATGCCTTAGCAGCTTGGAGAAGATGTAAAGTGAGAGGGTCTTTTATTATATTCCCAGTGTCAGAGTGCCTGTTTAATATGATTGTTTCAGGTTTATCAATGCGTACTTTCTGACCTGTCACCTTACCTATAATCTCAAGAACCACTTCCCAATATGTCTGTATAACAGGGCATAGTATCCACACATGAGTATGATTTCCTTCATATGTATTACACCTCCAGCAAAGCCCTGTACTATTGGGGTACATTTTTTTAACTTCATTGGCGTATAATGCCATCGTGTAAGTAGTTTGTACATAGCCTCCCTTGTTCTGGCAGCTTTAGATGTTTTGTAGACAGATTGAATGGATTCTTTCCACATAACATCTGTTATATCTACGCCCAGTTTTGTAGCCAAATCTTTGCGTTGCGATTCTGGACTTGTAGCCAAAGCTTCTACTAGGAGTTTATACAACTTAGATGGTTTATTGATATCTATCGGAGAAGATAATAGAGATTCCCAACGTGTTTCCGGTCTATGCCAATCTTGAGACCCCTTCGATTGGAGATATACGTGTAGTTGATTAAAGCCCCAAACATCTCTAGGGTGCCTTCCCCATCTCCTTTGTATGTCGGCTAAAGGAATGGTCTTTCCATTTTTTATTAGGTCACTTAGCGTGGTCTCTCTGGAGCCCAATAATCCCCATCTGGTAAATGACCCTTTCTCCAAGCTTGGAGCAATTTCAGGATTATACATTAGCGGTTGTAGGATATAGGGAATTTTTGTAAATCCAAATCTACATTTATTCCTATGCCATACTTTCAATGTAGCCCCCACCAGAGGGTGCTGCCACATTGCCTTAGGAATGTGTTCTTTAGAAATCCATAGGTAGTTAGCCAACGGGAAGCCTATTATTATGTGTTCCAGTTCTCACCAATCTTTTTGTTTAATTTTAGATTTTAAATCAATTTTAAAATCAATTCGACCTTTTAGGGGGGGTTTTCTATAGGAATTGTCCAAAAAACGAAGAGGTTTTTGAGCTATTAGTAGGATTTAGCTCAGTATTTTACCTTTCTACTTTTTTTTATTCAAATCTTATAATCAGTGTCATGACATTCATAGTTTTAAGGATTTGTGAGTTTAGTCATAGTTTCAAAAACCTCTAAAACCACTAAAATCTGACCTTTATCTTCCTATAAAAATTAAATTGAGCCTTTTTCATGTGTGTCCAGCTTATGAAATAGATGTCTTACTAGAAAATATCTTGTTACACTACAAATAAAAATGTATGGCACCTTTAACCAGGTCGTAAAAAGCACTTGTAATAGTAAGAAAATAGTGATGGGCAAATAAATTTGCCCGGTGCGAATTCACAGTGAATTTCCTCGTTTCGCCGCTGGCGAGTAAATTCACAAAACTCCAGTGAAAATTATCGAGTTTCACACAATTTCATGAATTTCACGTGAAATTCTCAAATGTTCCGGTGAAGCGAAAAGGGAGAAATTCGCCCATCGCGTAAATCTTGTGACATTGAGAAGCTCAAATGTTCTCTCTTATTTTTTTCAAAACTTTCATATTGTTTAAAAATTTGTTCCAACTATCGTTAATAACAATTTAGATTCATATCTAGTTATCTAGAACCACTGAAAAGTCTGGTAAGCAAAGAGAGAAAGTATAACATCACAACCTGCTTCAAGGCTATGCATTGCTTAAGTATTACACTATCATCTCTACAACATTCAGACAGCTGTATAACCTACTGTTGAAAATACAAAATAGAGAATGGTATCTGCAGTACTTACTTCTAGTAGATTTTGATATCAGAGAATAAAAAGCTTTAACGTGTCTCTACTTAAATAGGTTGCAACAAAAACAAAGAAACCAATCTATTCTATAGCAAAGGATTAGGTTTCCTATTGTTGCTGATTTTTTCCCAAATCATGATTGGGTTTCTCCTATTATGAGTGAGCACACCCAGTAAAATAAACACCTTATATATCCTGCAGTGTTTTGCTGTACATTTGGTGAATAGGTAAAATGCCTTTCTATGTTAGAAGGGTGTTTGAGGAAATAGTAAGCAAATAAAATGAAATCTAATCTCTTTATTTGTAAGAAAAAAACCTTGTGCAGGAGTAGTTTCATTTCTGGAGAAATGGGCACTGATAAATTAAAGGGACACATTTTCTGTGATTGTATTTTATTATATATATATAAAATTATGTAATATAATGTAATATAATAAAAATTCTTCAGTTTGGTCGCATGTTGAATATCATAGCAACAAATCATATGTTGTTTTCAAACATTTGTTACATGACCTCCTCTATCTCTAATAATTCTACTCACTTTCTGTGCTTTGTTCCAACTCCTGATTAATAATTAATTCTATCCTACTTCTTAATTTGGGAGTTAACAAAAATGTATGTTGTCTATAAAGATTCTCATCCATCCAGGTCATGATATAAAGTACAGTATAAGTAGAACTAAGTCAAAAGGCAACAAGCCTTTTCTTGAAAACGTTTCGCCACTCATCCATGTGGCTTCTACAGTTCTTGAAACATTTTTAAAACAGAATGTATGTTGTTTGGTCCCTGCTTTCCAGTGACCTGGTAATTTTCCTAATAAATCCAACAGTATTGCTTATGGGGCTGGGTACCTTCATCTGCCTGTAATAACAGTTACCCCAAAATGTAAAAAAATGCTCTTGTTCAGACTATCATCAAACTTATTATCTCCTTTTTCTTCGAAGCTTCTAGAAAGTATTGATCCTCATTTATACTGGGCAGTAACCAATAGCTATCAATCATTAATTAGTTTTTTTTACAGCATGCTGTGGGCAGAACAATGAAAGCAATACTTTGGCTGGTTGCCATGGATACTGCCCAAGTGCAAATTTGCCCCAATTGATCCATAAAAAGAACACCAAAGTCTGAAAAGTCTGTTTCATGGCATTTTCTGGCTTTTCTGGCTTCTTCTACTAGTGTTCTGTAACAGCAAAAATGCCTCATCTCTCATGCTACCCTTCTGTTTTGACAAAATTAACAGAATGTTTACTAAATATACAGTATTCTTGGTGCAAAAAACCCCCAATTTTTCGGATTATCGGACAAAACCCAGAGCGGCGCAAGATATCTTCAAATTGTAAAAGGGACATTATAAATTGACTTATAAATGACCTTGACAGGTTTGAGATGGCAGATTTTCGTATTTGGACTTTTTTAATTTTCATGGTATAATATATCTCAAAAAATGTGTTTTTTTCCTCTAAGAAGTCGAGTTAAAAAAAATCTCGACCAGAAAAAATGTTTCAATTTTCTTCAATTTATATTTACTGAGCCCCTGTAAATGTCAGTATGTTTTACAAAGTTCTTCAAACTCCCTTTTGAGTAAGTTGTTTGGCTGTGCTCTATACTTTTTTATATTTTCCACATTTTTGTTTTGTCACAATAAGGGGGTTATTTACTAAACCTTGTTTTTTTCTGGTCGAGATTTTATGGGCAAAAACTTAAATTCTTAGAGGAAAAAAAAAATTCACATTTTTCGAGATTTATCATACCCCAAAGCTGCAAAAAGTCCAAATACGAAAAACCACCATCTCAAACCCAGGGCCGCTCCTCAGGCGGCACGGAGCGGCCAGTTACCAGGAGCGGCAAAAAGCCGCCTCTGGTAACTTTAAGAGCCGAATTTCCGTTTTCTAAAACGGAAATTCGGCTCTTCTAGCGCAGCGAGCGCAATAGCGCTCACTGCACTAGCGATGCGGCCCCTCCTCCACCCGCTCCGACGCTGGTAGTTAGAAGAGCGGAGCAGGAGGAGGGGCGGCATTGGGGCTGCTGCCTCAGGCGGCAGCAGCCCCTGAAACGTGCCTGCTCAAACCTGTCGAGGTCATGTATAAATTTTTAGAAATCAACCCCTGAAACCACAAAGTAACCACCTATTACCTCTTGTAGTTTGACTCTCCTGCCATATTATTATATAGGTATGGGATCCTTTATCCAGAAACCCATAATACAAAAAGCTCAGAATTACGCACATTTTTAAAAATTATTTTATTTTTCTCTGTAATAATAAAAAAGAACCTTGTAATTGATCCAAACTAAGATATAATTAATCCTTATTGCAGGCAAAACCAGCCTGATGGGTTTATAAATTGTTTACATGATTTTCTGTAAGGCTTAAGGTATGAAAATCCAAATTACGGAAAGTTATCTGGAAAACCCCAGGTCCAGAGCATTCCGGATAACAGATCCAATACCTGTACTTGATTGAGTTTTTAAGTATCCCACCTGATAAGTATTTAAGGAACCAGAAGTTCTTGCAGTATATAACAAAGTCCTTGTACTTGATCCCAACTAAGATATAATACATATGCATTGGATGCAAAACAATCCTATTAAGTTTATTTAATGTTTACATTATTTATTTGTAACCTTAATGTATGTTAATCCAAATTACAGAAAGATCCATTACCTGGGTCCCAAGAATTCTGCATAGCTGGCTCCAGACCTGCAATAACATGGATGCAGAAAATAGCTTGAAAAAGGCCATAACTTGTTTACCAATGATATTTTAACAATACATTGTTCATTATTAAACAATTGAAACACTTTAGGCACTCCAGAATTTTTTATGTAACAAAAAAACTTGAATCACTATAACAAGAAGAAAATGGGAGAAAATGTGCGGAAAAAGCCAACTTACTCCAATGCATTTGGCACAAAAAAACATGAGAAAAAAATCCCCATTGGCTCCAATGCGTTAGTGCAAGAAAAAACAAAGCAAAATGCCCATTGACTCAAATGCCTTTGGTGAAATTTTGGCAAAACTTTATCATTTTTAGAATTTTTTTTTCAATTATTTTAGAAAAGGGGCAGTTTTTCTCACTCTGATGCAAACCTTTAGGTTTCAGAAGCGAGCCTATGACACTTGCTAATGATCCGAGTTGGTTAATCAGAAAACATTTATTGTAGGACACAGTTTGCCTCCCTGATATAAATATGTTCTATATGGAGACTAGAATGATAAATATGTCATATAAGAGCATCACACAGAGTTCCACAGCACAACAGGTCACAGCATTTGGTATGATAAGGTGTGATAAAATTTAAATTGAGTAACATGAGCTATCTGATCCAATGCCAACGTAATGACTCTTCCATACTTAGGTTAAGCATTACATAGCATATATGGTACAAATGATACCACAACAAAAGGGCCACAGAAATCTAAACAAAGAGTATTGCAACCAGTTTTAAGCCAATGAAAGAGGGCTCTTTAGTAGGTAACAAAAGCCTGTTTTTTTTCTGGCATATATATTTTAAAGCACATCTGTGGCCTTAGAAAATGTCACAATAGATCACTCTACATGCCAGTTACAGGAAAAGAAGTTCATTGTGCTTTGAACACAAAACAAAATAAAGCTCTCTCTTGGTTCATATTATATATATATAATGGAAGCTTTACTTAGCTTTAGTACTCTTGAACTTTCTTTAAAGGGATATTGTCATGGGAATTTTTTTTTTCCAAACCTCATCAGTTAATAGTGCTGCTCCAGCAGAATTTTGCACTGAAATCCATACCTCAAAAGATCAAAAAAAAAATTATATTTAATTTTGAAAATCTGACATGGGGCTGGACATATTGTCAGTTTCCCAGCTGCCCCAGTCATGTGACTTGTGCTCTGATAAACTTTAGTCACTCTTTATTGCTGTACTGCAAGTTGGAGTGATATCACCACCTCCCTTTCCCCCCAGCAGCCTAACAAAAGAACAATTGGAAGGTAACCAGATGACAACTCCCTAACACAAGATAACAGCTCCCTTGTAGCTCTAAGAACAGCACTCAATAGAAAAAGTCAGGTCCCACTGCGACACATTCAGTTACATTGAGTAGGATAAACAACAGCCTGCCAGAAAGTAATTCCATCCTAAAGTGCTGGCTCTTTCAGAAAGCACATGACCAGGCAAACTGACCTAAGATGGCTGCCTACACACCAATTATTTGCAGTGTAAACAGTGTAATTTAGAAATAAAAACTACATCATAAAAATCATGACAGAATCCCTTTAAGTTCAGAGGAACTGATCCAACAACTTCTTCATAAAGATGAACATCAAGTTATTTGTTGCGGCAATTTGTCTGGACAGCGGTAGTGCTTCAATTTAATGTAATTTTATTCTTGTTTAATCCCACCACACCACCCTTCTGCCTTTTCTGTATATTATGTGTATGTACAGGAGTATTCTGGATAAGGGGGTCTTTCTGTAATTTGGATCACCGTACCTTCAATCTACTAAAAAAATTATACCCAATAGCATTGTTTTACCTACAGTAAGAATTAATTACATCATTTTTGTTGATTATTATTTGATTGTAATAAACCATACCATATCGAATGAAACAAAACAAATTAGAATTGAATAGAACAATAGATGGTCCCTATAAGGTACAGTAGTGTTGATTGGTGATAATCAACTACAGTCTTGTTCAGACAACATGAAATTGTTGCTGGCGATTGCAGGTTTGTATAAACAGTAGTGATGGGCGAATTTATTCGCCAGGCGCGAATTCGCTGTGAATTTGCGCGATCCGCCGCCAGCGAATAAATTCGCGAAACGCCCGCGAAAATTCGAGGCAAAAATTCGCCGGCGTCCAAAAAAAATTTTCAGAAAAACCGGACGCCGGCGTCAAAAACGGGCGCCGGCGTCAAAAACGGGCGCCGGCGTCAAAAACGGGCGCCGGCGTCAAAAACGAGACGCCAGCGCCGTTTCGCAAATTTTTCGCCGTTTCGCGAATTTCGCAAATTTTTCGGCGAAGCGAAACGGTGCAAATTCGCCCATCACTAATAAACAGTGGTGGTGTATTTATGTTTACATGATTTTATAGTAGACTTAAGGTATGAAGATCCAAATAACGGAGAGATATGTTATTCAGAAACCCAGGTCCCAAGCATTCTGGATAACAGATCCCATACCTGTACATGGAAGAATTTTATAACTTTGAGGTGCAGGTCACATACACACATAAGTAAGATAACAGCTCCAGAGTGTCTAGTTTACACCAAGCCCCTACACCGTGACAAATTTATAATTTGCTCCCCGTATTTCAGATGGTAATTTGATACACATCTAGTAGTTCAGAACATTATGGAGGGGGGGGGGTATCTCCCATCCAATCCATAATCACAACCTTCCCTGCATAAAACATAAGAGATTGCTGCAGAATTTAGGCCACATTGGTGGGTAATATATCATCAACCACCCCTGGTAAGCAGACCACTGGGTCAACTATTTGTGTTGTACCCAGTTTGGTGGCCAGGTCCTCCTTTATGTTAGACCGATTTTGCATCAGGTGACAAGAACCTGATGCAAAAGGCACAAGTCATCCTGTCTTTTGCCAAAAGAAAAATATAAATTCTTATGATATACAGTAAGTCTGTCTACATAATTGAGATTAAGAAATTATAGGCAGTGTCTGTAACTTCTTCCCATTGGATTTTATCAGAGATGGATTTGGGGAAATGCAGATGTGGGGATGTAGGGATGTATGCTAGCCTCCTCAGGCACCAGTAAAAGTGTCCGAATAATAAGTAATGACACCAATACCTGAGGGTCAAACGTGGGTTGTTCCCTATTTTATTTTGGTGCTCTGGAAACACAGAATAGGATTGTATACAGTGTGTCAAGAGCACCACAATAAAATTGGGAACATCCTGCTTTTGAACTTCAGGTATTGATGTTATCATAAAAATAGACAACACAATAGAATTACATGAGAAATTATTCATATTATTATCATTATGACTATCATCACAACTTCACTACATCTGTTGCACATCTATGTATGGTAAAAAATTATAATTTTTAGCTAGGATTGCACAGAACAAAGTTGTGTGAGTGCCATTTGGTTATATTGTGATGTATGTGTAGGGATGTGAAAATTTAAACACCCTTACACATTATTGACAGGCACATCCCTATTGATATGGACGCCTAAGGGGTCCGCCTTATGGGGATCTTGTGCTTATGTAACCTCTGTAGTACTCACAGTGTACACCTGATGGCACTGTGTCAGAGTATAAAGGTCTTGGAAACCATGAGGTCTGGGTCCATTGCTTTAGCCCAACCAAGCAGGCTGGAAGGGAATGGGTATTGTGACCCTAGGCGCATTGGCCCTAGTAAAGTGATAGTATACTAGTTTATAGGTCACTCTAGGAGTGATAGAGAGGTTATATAGTTGAGCAGCTCAAGGCTCCGACAGGGATATTAGAGGGATTAAGATCCCAGGGTATTACTGACCCAGAGTAGGGACTAAAGTGTTGAGACTAGGGATAGTAGGAATTCCCCTAGACTGCCACTCAAAGAGATCCTGAAAACTGGGCAATACCCCTCACAAGCTGCAACTCTCTCTGCTGTGTATTCCCTGGCCTGCAGGGATTCAGCCTATACTGGTAGTGTGAGTATATGCTACCTTTATGCTGTCTGATTGTTCTAAGCTCCATTGTGGATATTTGCTATGTTAAATAAATACAGTTCATTGGTTAAGCATTAAAGAACTACTGGCGCCCATCATTTGTGCTATTTCATCTGGTTACAGTTGCACTACACCCTGCCTCCACCCCGCTGCGAGGGCTTACCCCTGGAGAGAGGGCCTCATATGTGGTATAACCCCACACCGATAGTAGCTTAAACTGGCCACAGTAAAGTCAGTTTATTATAGCTCTACATATGAAATTGTGATATATGCAATTCTTCAACAGGAATATGAAGTACCAAATAGAGCACCACCTTGATATGGACTCATTACTAAAGCTACAGACAGGGGCTTACTTTATGATTTATACTATCACAGTCCCACGACAACTGTGTAACTTCAGGATCTTAGAAATAATTATTTTGTGTCCTTGAAGACCTGAAAAACCCACCAACAGGAATGAGAAGACCTCTTTATTACTTTCAATATATTGGGTAGATAGAGAAATGACAGTAAAAAGTCAAAAAAATAGTGAGACTCTAATGTTTCTTCATTAAAAATACTTTATTGATTGAAGCATCTGTTTTCATTGACTTCATCATGTTACATATTGTTTCCTTAAATATTTATCACAGAATGTTGTGCATAAATTATTGATACATTTTTCGATTTGACAATCTTTAAAGAATATTACTCTGGCTTTCATTGTTAAACTGGGCATGGTGTTAATACAATACAATAGATAAACCATATTCCTCTATGGAAAATCATTTTGGAACATTACGTACAAACGTATATATATATATATATATATATATATATATATATATAGATATATATATATATACTGTATATGTATGTTACGTACAAACAAATATTATATAATGTGGGAAACTTCTAGAGGATCCAGCAAAAAGGGCTACTGCTATTGCATTTACTACTGTAACTCTCCTTCCCCCCGGAGATTGTCACCTCTTCAGTCTATAATGAACACTGCCACCAGGCTCATACATCTCAGCAACCGCTCCTCCTCTGCCATGCCACTCTGCCAATCCAAAACTGGCTTCCGCTACCTTTCAGAATAAAATTCAAACTGACATTCAAAGCACTTCATGACTCTGCCCCTGCTACATCTCTAAACTCATCTCTAGATACTCGCCCAACCGCTTACTACGCTCCTCTACAGACCTGCTCCTCAGCTCTTCTCTAATTACCGCCTCACGTGCTCACATTCAAGTCTTTACAAGAGCTGCACCCCTCTCTCACACTTCTGTCCAACTTTCTCCCAACCTATCTACATTCAAAAGATCTCTTAAAACATAGTTATTTCAAGAAGCCTACCCTCACTCTGTTTAGCTACCAAATGCAGTTCCATATGCTACGTCTCTTACCTGCACCTTGTGTCTCATTCCCTTCCCCTTTAGATTGTTAGCTCTTTTTTTCACAGGGACTTCCTCGTCTTTTGTACCAGTACTGGTTGTTATGTATGTTTGTGTATGTTTGATATACTGTATGTACTGTATGCAGTTCTTTGTATAATAATACTCAATATGTTGGCATTCTAAAAATACTTGTTAATAAAAATAGTTAATATACCTCCTTGTTCAACATGGGTTCAATGTATAGGGATTGTGCTTAATATTTGTAGTCTATTGTTTTAATTAAAAAAAATGTTTTTTGTCAGAAAGTTAAACTAACTCCTGTTTTGAATGTCCTAGTTTTTGCGTGGTAGTTTAATTCGATTACCACTGTACACTCCCCCATATGATGGACTTCTCCTTATCTGTAAGCCAAAACAGTTGCAGCAAAGGAATAAACGGGTCAGGGACTTGTTTCTATTATTATCTCTATCTAAACTAACAGAGCTGATTACAGGGAGGTAGAAACTCTAAAACTATAACGGTTATCCGCTATTGTTTTTTAAATGAATATTAAAATATGGGTTGTTTAAATTAAAAGAAGGGATAGCGTACATTTTCAGCACAAGTTCTATTTCATTTGTTCATACTGAAATAAAGGTGTGTATCGATGCATACTGCTCTTATGAAAACAATGAGTTGGCAATCGCTGCAACCTAACAGTTAGTAGACGTGTCCCTGATTTTTCAAATGATCTAGTTTCAATATAAGAAAATACATTTGGAATGCAACGCGTCATGATATTTTACAGTAGGAACTGTATTGGCACTCCCCAAACCATGCTGATGTGTTCCTTTCAGTTACCTATGCCTGCTCTAAAGGAAGATGCAGAAAAATGTATGTCATGCCGTGCAACCTGCTACCCGAGTAGTATAATTCCAAAGGCTGGAGCAAAGAGATTCTGAACATCCATTTAAATAAAATATATTTATATGAGTTTATAAATATAAACATATGTTTCATCTATGTATATGTTTCATCTGACCATGATGCAGCTGATCTTTTTTATTGTTTTCTTCTTTCCCACTTTACTTAAGGTTCATAGGCATGAAGCTGCCCCCTTGACCCCCATTTTGGCATTGGTTCTTATTAGCAGTGTTTTGGCACACTTTTTATCTAAAAGGGCAGCCAAGAATCCAGAAAAACTTTTACTAACAGTGAGAAATTTGGCCCCATGCAGCGACTAGTAGCAAACTGTCAGAACATTGTTTTCTCTATTCTACCTGCAGCTAACCAAGAAAAACTTATGGCTCACTATTCGCTGTGGGTTACTGCACAGAAACAGATTTGACCATTGTTATTATATGATCCCCAGAGATTATCTAAACAGGTATTATAGAATGATCGTGTTTACAATAGCCATCATCAAATAAATTGCATTTCATAAATTATTATGAAATTAATAATTACATATGTCTATTGGCAAAATTAAGGTTCTGCAAAGGTGTCAGAATAGTACAGCTTTTGAAAATTTAAAAAAACAGATAGCTTGATAAAAGAAATCCAAAGAGCATGAAGCCACCCGAAGTTGACTTTCCTGTAAAGAAAAAAACAAAACAAGTTAATTCAAAGGCAATGGTATGGGAAGCGGAGAAATATGCAGTAGATGATAGACAGATAGGGACATATTGATCAAGGGTCCAATTTAGAGTTTATAGGAGTTTATAAAAACTCCCATAAACTTGAACTTGGAAAAAAATGACCAATCGAAATTTATTAAAAAAACTACATTTGTTTAAATTCAGGTAAATAGGATTGACCTGCAAACTTGAATCAAATTCGAATTGAATTAGATTCGAGTTTTTTCACCAACATTTTTTTTTAAAATTAGATTTTCAAAAGTCCACCAAACAACTCCAAATTGATTGTAGGAGGTCCCCTATAGGCTAAACCACCAATTCAGCAGGTTTTAGATGGAGACTAGTCGAATTTGAATTCTTAAAGGGACAGTACATGATAAATTTCGAAATTCACATTTTGAATTTGTTTTAAACTCGAATCGAATTTGGATTATTCCCTAATTGAATTACACTTAAAATAAAAAATTTGAATTTAAGAATTACATTTTTAAATTCGACCCTTGATAAATCTGCTCCATAGACAAGTATGTGAGTTTATGCTAATTCTAAAACATCTATGGAAATAATGCACATCACCAGCTTTTTATTGACATTTGTTCATACAATTGACAAAAGCTACGTGTTTACTTTCCTTGTAAACGGCACTACCTCCAGGCCAGTTTGATATAAACCCTATTGGCTGGCAATACTAGTCATGCTATGAACGAAGAAGAAAGGGAATTCCTGCTATCCACTGTCTATCTCTGCGAGGAAGTAGTGGAGAAGGAGGTTAGTGACCCACCTCCTCAACTCCAAAAGGACCAATATCTGGTAATCCCCAACTATTTTCAAAACATTTATTTTGAAAACAGGGAACAAATGTTAAAATATGGTGAACATCCCTTTTAAAGGGCATGTAAAGTCTAAAATAGAATAAGGCTAGAAATGCTGTATTTTGTATACTAAAAATAAACATGAACTTACTGCACCACAAGCCTAATCAAACAAATAATTTATGCTTTCAAAGTTGTCTACAGGGGGTCTCCATCTTGTAACTTTGTTAAACATCTTTGCAAGACTAAGACTGTGCACATGCTCAGTGTGGTCTGGGCTGCTTAGGGATCGTCATAAACAAAGCTGCTTGAGTTTAAGCCAATCAGTCATTGGTTGCTATGGGTTACTGCACATGTGCAAATTTGCCTCGTTTTGATAAATTAGCCTTTTAAATTCTTCCAATGCAAACAATTAGTTGATATATTTTAAGGCATCAAGGTGCTGCTGTACATCATGTCATTTGGTATCATTAGTATTTCCATTCTCTGACTTTGTGATTTTGAGTTTATTTTGAGCTTTCCAAAAAATTTTCGCATGATAAGGGTAAGATTGCAGTTATGATACAGACAACATTAGATGGGGAAATTAAAGTGTTTTTTCACCTTTACAATACATTTTCAACAGTGTGTGTGTGTCTACATGTATATGTCAATATGCAGTATATCAATTCCCAAAACATTACTTACCAGCAGCATCTGTAGGAGGATCTATAAAACACAAGAAACCACAATAAAAAAAAAAAATTATGGTCTGGTGCCAACAGGGATTAGTCTAAGGGGTGTTATATAGGAAACTGTATTTTTTCTGGAATTCTTTTATCCAGAGTTGTTTTATATTTTATATTCCCTTGTGTATATATATATATATATATATATATATATATATATATATATATATATATATATATATATATATATATATATATATATATATATATATATATATATATATATATATATATATATATATATATATATAGTTGTCTGGGTGCAAAGAAGGGTCTGAGTGCTAGTATGCAGGGATTATCAATAGAGGTTATCAAAAAACTAATTTGTCTAATTCTTTGGGTGAGTATACAAACATTGGGGATATTCCATAGGATCCATAGGAGTCCCATGAGGTGGGTTTAGATGATGAGTATTGCAATATATTTATTTCAATGTTGTGTGTTGGCTGATCTGTACTGTGAGTGTAATGCAATCATAGAGCTGCACATTTATGGGGGTTTTTTTTTATCAAAGTCCGATTTTATCTCAACATTTCTGCTACAAACGCTGATCAAATCCGCTTGGGTTTTCTGCGCTTATTTATTATTAAATTTTCCCTAAAATTTGCTTGGGGCGAAAAAAAATCAGGTTTTAAAGATTTTCTCAGATTTTTCTTATGCTTTTTGCACGAAAACTCCAAAAACCTCGACAGATCTGAGAAGCCGGATTTTCTCATTTGGACTATTCCATCCTCGGGGTTTATGAAATTTCGAAAAATTCGTGATTTTTTTTAAAAGTCCTATGTTATAGAAAAAAATTCACAATTTTTTTTGCTATTTTTGCATTCGGAGTTTAGTAAATCGCCCCATTATTGTTATTGATACTTTAAATTGCTCATCGTTCTAACCAGGCTCTCTCCTATTCATATTCCAGTCTCTTATTCAAACCAGTGCATGGTTGCTAGGGTAATTTGGACCCTAGCCGCCAGATTCCTGAGATGCTGCTGAGAAATGTATCAATTAAATGCAGCAATGTAACAATTGTTACAATTAGATGTACCAGTTCAGAATCTAACTAAGATATACTTAATCCTTATTGGAGACAAAACAATCCTATTGGCTTTATTTAAGGGCAGATATACTATGGGGCTGATTTATCAAGGGTCGAATTTCAAATTTGAAAAACTTCGAAATTCGAATTCAAAAAGACCCGAAACCCGAAATTAAATCAAATTTTTTTTTGGCCGAATAGTTCAGTTTTAGATCAAATAGGTCCATTTTCGAATTCAAATACACACAAATCGAAGTAATAGCACATTCGATCGAATTTGATTCAAAGTTTTTCCCAAAAAAACTTTGATGTTTCAAAGAATAGGTCCGTTTTTGATTGAATAGGTCTCTATTCAGCCAGATTTGAACCTTATGAATCGAAAGAACAGCGCATTTGATCAAATTCGATATAGAAGTTTTTCCCAAAAAAAAACTTTGATGTTTCAAAGTCCACCAATTGACTCCAAAAATAATCTAGGAGGTCCCCCATAGGCGAAAACAGCAATTCGGCAGGTTTTAGATGGCGAATGGTCAAAGTCGAATTTTTAAAAAAGAGACAGTACATGATAAAGTCTGATTTTCGAATTTTCGAATTTTTTTCAAATTCAAATCGAATTTGGACTACTCCCTAGTTATCTTGAAATTATAATTTTTTTAAATTTGAATTTTCACTTCGACCTTTGATAAATCTGCCCCTAAGGGTCATGTTGTGTTTTCCATAAAAATTCACGTTTTCTAGGGTATTTTTGAGGGCACTTCCTCCAGGCCAGTTTGATATAAACCCTATTGGCTGGCAATACTAGTCATGCTATGAATGAAGAAGAAAGGGAATTCCTGCTATCCACTGTCTATCTCTGCAAGGAAGTAGTGGAGAAGGAGGTTGGCTACCCACCTCCTCAACTCCAACAGGACCAATATCTTGTAATCCCCAACTTTTTAGGATATACAAAAAATAAGTGATTTATGTTAAGCCTCTGTTTTCAAAACACTTATTTTGACAACAGGGAAACAAATGTTAAAATATGGTGCACATTCCTTTTAAAGGGCATGCAAAGTCTAAAATAGAATAAGGCTAGAAATGCTTTATTTTGTATACTAAAAATAAACATGAACTTACTGCACCATAAGCCTAATCAAACAAATAATTTATGCTTTCAAAGTTGGCTACAGGGGGTCACCATTTTGTAACTTTGTTAAACATCTTTGCAAGACTAAGACTGTGCACATGCTCAGTGTGGTCTTGGCTGCTTAGGGATCGTCATAAACAAAGCTGCTTGAGTTCAAGCCAATCAGTGATTGGTTGCTATGGGTTACTGCACACGTGCAAATTTGCCTCGTTTTGATAAATTAGCCTTTTTAAATTCTTTTGAAAGCCAATGCAAACAATTAGTTGATATATTTTAAGGCATTAAGGTGCTGCTGTACATCATGTCATTTGGTATCATTAGTATTTCCATTCTCTGACTTTGTGATTTTGAGCTTTCCAACATTTTTCGCATGATAAGGGTAAGATTGCAGTTATGATACAGACAACATTAGATGGGGAAATGAAAGTGTTTTTTCACCTTAACAATACATTTTCAACAGTGTGTGTGTCTACATGTATATGTCAATATGCAGTATATCAATTCTCAAAACATTACTTACCAGCAGCATCTGTAGGAGGATCTATAAAACACAAGAAACCACAATTAAAAAAAAAAAAACATTTTATGGTCTGGTGCCAACAGGGATTAGTCTAAGTGGTGTTATATAGGAAACTGTATTTTTTCTGGAATTCTTTTATCCAGAGTTGTTTTATATTTTATATTCCCTTGTATATATATATATATATATATATATATATATATATATATATATATATATATGTATGTATGTATGTATATATATATATATATATATATATATATATATATATATATATATATATTGGTCTGGGTGCAAAGAAGGGTCTCAGTGCTAGTATGCAGGGAATATCAATAGAGGTTATCAAAACAAGAATTTGCCTAATTCTTTGGGTGAGTATACAAACATTGGGGATATTCCATAGGATCCATAGGAGTCCTATGAGGTGGGTATAGATAATGAGTATTGCAATATATTTGTTTCAGTTTTGTGTGTTGGCTGATCTGTACGGTGAGTGTAATGCAATCATAGAGGGATATTTACTAAAGGGTAAAAGTGAAAATATGGAATAGTTTGACTGAAAATGTAAATTCCCCTTAAAGGAGATGTTCACATTCCAACGCTTTTTTCAGTTCAGTTTTTTTTTTTTTTTTGGATTGTTGCCAAAAATAAAGACTCTTTTCAGTTACTTTCTATTTTCTATTTATGACCGTTTTTATTTTTCCCCTTCTTATGTTTTCTGAAGCAGCACGGGGGGGTCACACACTTTGTAATTGTTCTAAATTGATACATTTTGTTGATAAGTTTCTTGTCCTTGTCCCTGCTAAGCAGAATTCCGGGGTTTCATTAAAGGAGTGGTTGACTTTTAGTATGTTATAGAATGGCCAATTCTCCTTTCTCAATTATCAACTTTTCAATTGGTCTTTATTATTTTCTTTATTTTTTATAATTATTTGCCTTATTTCTTCTGACTCTTTCCAACTTTCACTGACCCGATCTAAAGACAAATGTAAGGCTACACATTTAGGGTGTTATTTATCAAAGTCTGATTTTATCTCAACATTTTCTGCTACAAACTCCGCTTGGGTTTTTTGCTCTTATTTATTATTACATTTTACCTAAAATTAGCTTTGGGGGGAAAAATGATTTTTTGGGATTTTTCACCAAAAAAACTCAGATTTCCTGTGCTTTTTGCACAGAAACTATGAAAACCTGAGGTCTGAGAAGCCAGATTTTATGATTCTGACTTTTCCATCATCGAGGTTTAGTAAATTCAAAAAAATTCATGATTTTTTTGAAAGCCGGATTTTATAGAAATAAAAATCACAGATTTTTTGGGATTTTTTTTTATTTTTTTTAAATTATTTGCCTTATTTCTTATGACTCTTTTCAACTTTCACTGACCCCATCTAAAGACAAATGCTTTGTAAAGCTACATATTTATGGGGTTTTTTTCATCAAAGTCCGATTTTTTCTCAACATTTTCTGCTACAAACTCTGATCAAATCCGCTTGGGTTTTCTGCGCCTATTTATTATTAAATTTTCCCTAAAATTTGCTTGGGGGGAAAAAATCTGATTTTAAAGATTTTCTCAGATTTTTCACCCGAAAACTCAGATTTCTTATGCTTTTTGCACGAAAACTCCAAAAACCTTGACAGGTCTGAGAAGCCGGATTTTCTCATTTGGACTTTTCCATCCTCGGGTTTATGAAATTCCGAAAAATTTGTGATTTTTTTAAAAGTCCTATGTTATAGAAAAAAAATTTACAATCTTTTTTGGTATTTTTGCATTCAGAGTTTAGTAAATAGCCCCATTATTGTTATTGATACTTTTAATTGCTTATCGTTCTAACCAGGCCCTCACCTATTCATATTCTAGTCTCTTATTCAAATCAGTGCATGGTTGCTAGGGTAATTTGGACCCTAGCAGCCAGATTCCTGATACTGCAAACTGGAGAGCTGCTGAATAAAAAGCTAAATAACTCAAACCACAAATAATAAAAAATTAAACCCAATTGAAAATTGTCTCAGGATATCACTCTCTATAGCATACTTAGGGGCAAAAAAAAAAAACTTCGAAATTCGACCATCGAATTAAAAAACTTCAACGCTTTTTCAACAAATTTGGCTCTCCTGTGGTCGAATAAAAATCGTTCGAATCGAACGATTTGAACGATTTTAGTGATTGATCGAAGGATTTTTATTCGATGTGTAAAGACTTAGAAAAATGTTGTAGAAGGTCCCCATAGGCTAACATAGCACTTCGGCGGGTTTAATTTGGTTTAGTATTGAAGTCGAAGTTTTTTTAAAGAGACAGTACTTTGATTATCGAATGGTTGAATATTCGAACGATTTTTACTTTGAATCGAAGTTGAAGTAAATTCAAAGTCGTAGTATTCTATTCGATGGTCGAAGTGTCCAAAATATTTCTTCGAATTTCGAATTTTTTTACTTTGAAAATTCCCTCGAATTCACTTTGACCCTTAGTAAATCTGCCCCTAAAAGTTAACTCAAAGGTGAACAACCCCTTTAAAGGCAGCTGTTATAGTTGATACAATAGTTGCTAATAATCCAGAGATGCTGCTGAGAAATGTATCAATTAAATGCAGCCATGTAACAATTGTTACAATTAGATGTACCAGTTCAGAATCTGCACCTGGATTACTGAGTTACCAAACTGAAATGCCAAAGTCAGGAACACAAACCTTTAGACTTCAATCTCGGAAAAAAGGTAAAAATTAAAAGTGAAAAGTAATTGATAAAAGTCTTTATTTCTGGGGAACAATCTGAAAACAACTGAACTGAAAAAAAGTGTTTGGAAGGTGAATAAACCCTTTGCAGTTCCTCTATGCATGAGTATTAATTCATTTCTCTTCTCCAGATGAAATTTCTCCAGTGAATATTCTCCAATTTGCTAAGAGCCAGTGCACAGTAGGCGGCCGATTCACTAAATTCGAGTGAAGGATTCGAAGTAAAAAAACTTCGAATTTCGAAGTATTTTTTGGGCTACTTCGACCATCGAATGGGCTACTTCGACCTTCGACTACAACTACGACTTCGAATCGAAGGATTCGAACTAAAAATCGTTCGACTATTCGACCATTCGATAGTCGAAGTACTGTCTCTTTAAAAAAAACTTCGACCCCCTACTTCGGCAGCTAAAAGCTACCGAAGTCAATGTTAGCCTATGGGGAAGGTCCCCATAGGCTTGCCTAAGTTTTTTTGATGGAAGGATATTCCTTCGATCGTTGGATTTAAATCCTTCGAATCGAACGATCGTAGCATTTGCGCTAAATCCTTCGACTTCGATATTCGAAGTCGAAGGATTTCAATTCCTAGTCGAATATCGAGGATTAATTAACCCTCGATATTCGACTCTTGATGAATCGGCCCCCAAATGTAATAAAACTTCTTACTGAAAAAGTTTGCTCCGAAAGAAATCACGACACCTTCAAACACTTCTTAAGAGTGCGCAATTGAAATTCGCAATGCAATAACAGTTTAAGGAACAATATTACATTGTGAGTTGTGCATTTTTATTCTTATTGGTGTGAATAGTTTTTCTATTTGCGACTTTTATTACATTTCCCGATATCTGTTCTATGTGATATTATATGGGTAAGTGTATACTCCCTGAAATTTTTATACAAGTTATAGGACCCATTATCCAGAAACCTGCTATCCAGAAATCTCCATATCACAACAAGGCCCATAGACTTCATTTTTCAAGGCCCTAAACGTCTAATTTTTAGAACTGAATTCATTTTTCACTTTAATAGTAAAACAGTAGCTTGTACTTGGGCCTAACTAAGATATACTTAATCCTTATTGGAGACTAAACAATCCTATTGGTTTTATTTAAGGGCATATATATTATGGGCAGATTTATCAAGGGTCGAATTTCAAATTTGAAAAACTTTGAATTCGAATTCAAAAAGACCAACCGAAATTAAAAGGTTTTTTTGGCCGAATAGGTCTGTTTTCGATCAAATAGGTCCAATTTCGAATTCAAATACGTACAAATCGAAGTAATAGCGCATTCGATCAAATTTGATTAGAAGTTTTTCCAAAAAAATACGTTGATGTTTCAAAAAATAGGTCAGTTTTCGATCGAATAGGTCTCTATTCTGCCAGATTTGAATCGTATGAATCGAAGGAACAGCGCATTCGATCAAATTCGATATAGAAGTTTTTCCCAAAAAAACTTTGATGTTTCAAAGTCCTCCAATTGACTCCAAAAATGTTCTAGGAGGTCACACATAGGATAAAACAGCAATTCTGCAGGTTTTAGATGGCGAATGGTCAAAGTCTAATTTTTAAAGAGACAGTGCATGATAAAGTTCGATATTCGAATTTAAGAATTTTTTTTCAAATTCAAATCGAATTTGGACTACTCCCTAGTTGAAGTACACAAAAATTATCTTGCACTTCTAATTTTTTTAAATTTGAATTTTCACTTCGACCTTTGATAAATCTGCCCCTAAGGGTCATGTTGTGTTTTCCACAAAAATTCACATTTTCTAGGGTATTTTTGAAGGCACTTCCTCCAGGCCAGTTTGATATAAACCCTATTGGCTGGCAATACTAGTCATGCTATGAATGAAGAAGAAAGGGAATTCCTGCTATCCACTGTCTATCTCTGCAAGGAAGTAGTGGAGAAGGAGGTTGGCTACAAAAAACAACAAAAAATTTGCGATTTCTGTTAAGCCTCTGTTTTCAAAACACTTATTTTGACAACAGGGAACAGATGTTAAAATATGGTGCACATCCCTTTTAAAGTGGCCATGACACTTGTATAAAGCATTATTGAGTGTGAAACTGTTAACAAAGTCCCCAATGAGGTAAAATAATCCCCATGGTAAGAAGCTATTTTTATTGAATTATATTATATATATTATAAATAATTACTATTATTGAAAGATTTTGAGAAGCTACACTAGAATTTCAACAAACATTTCATTTTGTGGGGGGGGAATATTTTCTTCACGTAGGAATAAAATGCACGTTGACTCTCCTAAACAGGAGAAAAAAAGTCAAAAACTTTCCATTGACTCCAATGCATTTGGCATAAGAAAAATACTCAGTTTATCAAATCTGGGCAATTTTCCTGTGGGCAGTAATTACTGGCAACCAATACAAACTGTTGCATTTGTTGTTCTACCAGCAGCTGGCTTAAAACAAGCCAATCAGTGATTGGTTGCTATGGGTTACTGCACATGTGCAAATTTGCCTCGTTTTGATAAATTAGCCTTTTAAATTCTTTTGAAAGCCAATGAAAAGATTTATTTGATATATTTTAAGGCATCAAGGTGCTGCTGTACATCATGTCATTTGGTATCATTAGTATTTCCATTCTCTGACTTTGTGATTTTGAGTTTATTTTGAGCTTTCCAAAAATTCTGTTCCGCATGATAAGGGTAACGATTGCAGTTATGATACAGACAACATTAGATGGGGAAATTAAAGTGGTTTTTTACCTTTACAATACAATACAACAGTGTGTGTGTGTGTGTGTGTGTCTACATGTATATGTCAATATGCAGTATATCAATTCTCAAAACATTACTTACCAGCATCATCTGTAGGGGGATCTATAAAACACAAGAAACCACATTTAAAAAAAACATTTTATGGTCTGGTGCCAACAGGGATTAGTCTAAGTGGTGTTATATAGGAAAATGTATTTTTTTGGAATTCTTTTATCCAGAGTAGTTTTATATTTAATATTCCCTTGCATATATATTGGTCTGGGTGCAAAGAAGGGTCTGAGTGCTAGTATGCAGGGAATATCAATAGAGGTTATCAAAACACAAATTTGCCTAATTCTTTGGGTGAGTATACAAACATTGGGGATATTCCATAGGATCCATAGGAGTCCTATGAGGTGGGTATAGATGATGAGTATTGCAATATATTTATTTCAGTTTTGTGTGTTGGCTGATCTGCACTGTGAGTGTAATGCAATAACAGAGGGATATTTACTAAAGGGTAAAAGTGAAAATATGGAATAGTTTGACTGAAAATGTAAATTCCCCTTAAAGGGGATGTTCACATTCCAACACTTTTTTCAGTTCAGTTTTTTTTTCAGATTGTTGCCAAAAAGAAAGGAATTTACAATTTGGGAATTAATTCCTGCACACTAATATCGGACTAACTGGATTCACGTTGGCTTACTAACTTTGTCATGCTCATTAAAAAAGTGGCTATTATGCTCACTAACACACTGTAGCATGAACTTTATCGAGCTACAACACAGCGTTGAGTTCAAGTCCACACCATTCACTTTTTCTTACTTTAATAGTAAAACAGTACCTTGTACTTGAGCCTAACTAAGATATACTTAATCCTTATTGGAGACAAAACAATCCTATTGGCTTTATTTATAGGGATGGGCGAAATTTGACCCGTTTCGCTTCACCTGAAATTCATCGCCGGCAGACGCCCATTAAAGTCTATGGGCGTCAAAAAAATGTTGTCGCGCGGCAAAATTGTTTTGACACGCGGCTTTTTTTTTTCCGCACACAGCCATACAAGTCTATGGGTGCCATTTTTTCAGCAAAACGAGGCGAAAACATTCGCCCATCCTGATTTATTTAGGGGCAGATATTTTAAGGGGCAGATTTATCAAGGGTCAAATTTCGAATTTGAAAAACTTCGAAATTCGAATTCAAATAGACTAAGCGAAATTAAATCAAAGTTTTTTTTGGCGAATAGGTCTATTTCGATCAAATAGGTCCATTTTCGATTCAAATAAGTACAAATCGACGTAATAGCTAATTCGATCTAATTCGATTTGAAGTTTTTCCAAAAAAAACTTTGATGTTTCAAAGAATAGGTCCGTTTTCGATCGAATAGGTCTGTATTCGGCCAGATTCGAATCATACGAATCGAAGGAATAGTGCATTTGATCAAATTCGATATCAAAGTTTTTCCCAAAAAAAACTTTGATGTTTCAAAGTCCACCAATTGACTCCAAATACTTCTAGGAGGTCCCCCATGGGCTAAAACAGCAATTTGGCAGGTTTTAGATGGCGAATGGTGGAAATCGAATTTTTAAAGAGACAGTACATGATAAATTTCGATATTCGAATTTTCGATTTTTTTTTCAAATTCGAATCGAATTTGGACTATTCCCTAGTTGAAGTACACAAAAATTAGCTCGAAAATTTGAATTTTTTAAATTTGAATTTTCACTTCGACCTTTGATAAATCTGCGTTTTCAAGGGTATTTTTGAGTCAAAAATCGTTTTTTTTTCGCGTTTAAAAAAAAAACTAATTTTTTGAGATTTATTATAGCCTGACCCTGGAAATAGATTAAATCCAAAAATACACCATCTAAAACCTGTTGAGGTCATGTAGGAGTCAATGGCAGAGGTCCGTTGAACCATTTGAAGAGGTTAAAAGCCTTGTTTTTGCTCAAAAACTCAATCAATTCGAGCATTTTGAGCTTTTTCCACAGAAAACTCAATCAATTTGAGTTTTCGAGTTGTTAACCCCGACTTCACTGATTCAAGATTTTTACATTCAAGGTTTTTTTCTTAAATTAGAAACCATTCGAATTGTTCATTCAAGGTCTAAAAGAAACTCCCATACTGTAGCTCTAAAATTCGACCCTTGATAAATAACCCCCTTAGTGTGTAAACAATTTCAGTACATCAATCCAAATTACGGAAAGAATCCTTATCAGGAAGTCCCCCAGGTCCTGAGCTTTCTGGATAACAGGTCCCATATCTGTATATCAAAAGTCGTTTTGTTTCTAATATTCTCTTATAAGCTGCTTTTCAATTGGGCTTAGCACAAAAAAAGGTTTTGCTGCTAGGACACAGGGAATAATATCAATTTAGAATCTGAATCAACTGATTGCATGTCTAATAATGTAAACACTGGGCATATTCCAGTGGATCTGGACACCTATGAGGGGGACATGAATAATGGGTATTGCAGTATATTCCTTTCTGTTTTGTGAATTGTCTGTTCTGTTGTGTGTAAGGTAATCATGTCATCTAAAGGTGGGACATTGGGTCCGAAATCTCACATAAATCATGTCACTGTTCATTAAAATACTAGGGCTCATTTAAAAAATAAATGGGGTCACAGCACTCGTTTATTCTCTGCAATTTGACTCAATAACATTTACAATTTGCACTTCTAGAATATAGGGCAAAGAGCTGTATGCCGCAATGAGGCTACACATGGACATTCCCTGCACACCCCTATTATGCACATCATTTAGAAAGCACAAGCTGGGAAGAGCTGAAGGCCTCAAGCCACTAGGGAGCCCTAAATGTTATTTGTCTGCTTTTGGCAAACATTATAGGAGATGTTCACCTTTCAGCACTCTTCAGGTTGCAGCTGGGGCCGCCCCTAAAACTTCCCCTTTGTGGCCTCGCCACAAATACGGGCCTACTTCTGTTAAACTTTTGAAACCTTTACACATATAATCCTGACTGCTACTATTAAACCATGAAGGCATTTAACCATTGATGACCTTTTTAGTGACGTAACTAGAGGGGGGCGGGCCCTGGCGCGGGACGCGCTGCCGGGCCCCCCGCCCCCCTCCGTACACCCGGAACCGCCTGGGAATCGTGGCGTGTGAGCTGCCGGGGGGCCCTAAAGGGGGGGCGGGCCCTGGCCCAATCGCACCACCTGCTCCCCCGGTAGTTACGCCACTGGACCTTTTATTATATTAGTAAATTGTTAAATTACTACTGAAGCAAAAATGTTTCTACCTGAACGGTTTATGGGTCCAAGTCTCAAAGAACCAAGGGCTTCTGGAAGTTCATTGTTGGACTTTCTTCCAAAGCAGTTCTGTTAAAGGGAAAAAATATATATACATGTAAATTATTACTGTATAAGCATCTTTATGTTTTTTGGTGTTTTATCTGGGTGTTCTATCTTTGCTTCAGAGAACAAGAGAAGGAAATTGGTCTAAAGGAAATGTAGGTCAGTGTCAGATGCTATGACCCCTTCTCAAACTGTTTTGTCCTGACTTTCAGTGAATTTATAGGTTTATAAAGCAAATATGATATTGATATAAATCACTGTTGCCATGAAAAAGTATAGGGCTTGTTTATAATCTCTGGGCTGCAGAGGTCCCAATGCATAAAAGAACTCTGGAAGCAGGGCCGGAAATAGTAACAGAAGAGGCACCTGCCTAGGGCACAACAATAAGAGGCACTGAGCAGGTACCGGCCACCTTTTTTCATGGCTAGCCAAATTTGATCCCACCAGTGTGTAAATAAACCCTTACATTTGTATCTGTTCTGTTGAACAAGTTAATAAGAGTAAGCATACCCCTATGCATGTGTATCTTGATGATTAATGGATGTGCACTCTATGTATTTACTTACAGGCTTGCATGATTTTGATTTATGACACAGGTACACTTCACAGTGCAAATAAACTCTTGAGTGATCCCCAATGAACTTGAACATTTGCACTTGAAATTTCCCTTTGCTTGATTCTCCATTTTCGACAATTTTGATGGTCTTATCCAAAGTATTAGAGCATCTGTGAAAAAGGATGAAGCCCACTGAAAGGCGTTTGAGTTGACACAAGAGATTTTAGCAGCATGGATGGTTGCTGCAATAACATGTAAATTGGAGTGGATAATGAAAATATCTTCTTAAATGGCCTAACTACTATTTCTTCCTGAAGTGATTATGTAAATAACCTACCATTAGCAATTTCTTGTTCTTCCTTCCATATCTTCAAGAGAGGTGCTTTCTTACCGAAGAGCTATTGCTTCATCCTAGCTGAAAATTACCCCATGTTTCAGCTAGGGTTGCTAGCTGTCCATTTTTGACGCGGACAGCCCGGTTTTTAGGGAGGGCTATCCAGGTCAAAACTGAGTGCCCCATTTTCCTGATTTTAAAAAAAAACGGGCAGGATTCCGTAAAATTGGTGCGATGATCTTCCAGTTGCTGATCGCAACATCATAGCTTCACCCACTGACCCGCTCTCATCACATCATTAATCCACTCACAACATTGCCACCCCACCCCTGTGATGCCATCGTCCCACCCCAGTAACTCCTGGCAGGGAAAGGTGGCAAACTTAGTTTCAGCCACCAGCTGAATAAGGGGCCAATTTAACATTGCTCATGCTTCTTGAATCAATCTTCAAGGAAACCCCAAGTTTACCAATCACAAAGATTTCTGTGCCGATAAAGCTTGTCAAACTTCATAATTTTACCTGAACATGCTTTCAAAACAAAGGAAAACTTTAGCAGCTTTTAGCTTATTTGGCCCCTTAAGAGAGCTAACATAATCGTTATGGGGCTGATTTCCTACTATTCAGATTCATATTTTTTTCACAAATCTCTTAAAATTTGTAGTGTTTTTTTAAATATTTTTATGAACCCCAAAAAATGTGATATTTATTAAGTGTAAAAAACATGAAAACCTCTAATTCAGGTATGGGATCCGTTATCTGGAAACCCGTTATCCAAAAAGCTCAGAATTACTGAAAGGCCATCTCCCATAGACTCCATTTTATAGAAATAATCCAACTTTTTATAAATAATTTCCTTTTTCTCTGTAATAATAAAACAGTAGCTTGTACTCGATCCCAACTAAGATATGATTTACCCTTATTGGAAGCAAAACCAGCCAATTGGGTTTATTTAAATTTAATTTAAATTTAAATTATTTTCTAGTAGACTTAAGGTATAAAGATCCAAATTACGGAAAGATATGAACATTCCGGATAACAGGTCCCATACCTGTACAAAAAATTTGCCAGGTAAAAGTTGCTGAGGTTCTATAGAGGTCAGTGGGAACTGCAAGGATCTTCTTAGACCATTTTTAATCAATTAAAGCTTTTAGAGGTTTTGTCATTTTTTGCTAGGAATTGTCCAGAAAACTCAAATTTTTGGAGGTTTTAGAGATATTCTTATGTATCGATCATCGATTTTCTTCATTTGTGCTATTAAATTCGGAACTTTTATAGATTTATAGATTATATAGTACTAACTGAATTGTGTAGGAAGAAGTTATTTGTGACTTACCCCTCCATGATTATATCGTATTTCTTGAGATCATTTGGATTCATTGTTGGTGTAGCATAACAGTTTTTCATTACCAAGTTAAATTCATTATTATAGTCATTATAAATAAAGACTCCAACATATAACATTGCATGTGTTGACAAAAAAACATCAGAATCATAAGGCGTAATGAAGCTGGCATCTTTGTAAACAGCCATCCCCACTTGAAACTCCCCATATCCATCAACAGGAATACTGATGATTCTGTAACAATAGAAGATTGGGTTTATTTATAAAAAAAATTCAAACTGTTATTTCTCACACTAGTAAATATTTTTTTTTAAAAAGATATATATTTAAAATATTTTATTTAGTTTTCACATAAACATGAGAAATTAACATGACAGCCAATACCATGCAGACTTAGATAGTGTGTTTACACTAGTACACTGATGTGAATTATTCACTCCTCTAACCATATGACATAGTCAGGTGTCTGACCATCTGGTAAACTGAATTATAGTTAAATCTCTAACCATATGCTTCGATGTATTTAATGTATTTAAAATGTATTTGCAATCCAATTATGTCAAGGGATTCTAGTAAAACCTCAACAACATCACTCTATTTATACACTATATATACTTTGTTCTGATTGGCTGAAGCTGGACTGAGAAGACATATTGGCCAATGGCTGCATAGATTTCTGGAGTAAGCATAGACGGGGCTTTTTTCTGAAGCAGCAGTTTGTACCTTATCTTATTTCAATACATCAGTATATTGGGTATCTATAGATTCTAGAGAGAATCCTTTGATATAAAGGGATGACTTTAAATCCCCTTTTAAGGTGCCTAACTACGTGCAAAAGTTAATGATGTTCCAGTATTTAGCCATATGTTTAGCTAAATTATATTTAGCGGTCTAATGTCCAACAATATGCCTTTATGTACACTGCATTCAAATATCAGAGCCAAATAGTATTCAGATGACCCACCAGGTGTCACATGTCCAACCAGTGCTATGATGAATTATATTCTGTATCTAACCATATGGTATACATTAAAGTAGACAACTATAGTCACATTATTCAGGGCAGAAATATATTTCCTGTTCATTGGCTAACAGGTTTTTGCCAAATGCAGCCCCCATTGTCAACATTGTTCGTCTAACAACCTCTTAGCCTATGATTAGTGATGGGTGAATTAATTCCCCAGGCGTGAATTTGCAGCGAATTTCTGCAATTTGCGAAATTGCCACGAATATTCGCCGGCATCAAACTATTTTCGAAGCTGTTGACAATTCCGATGCTGGCAACAATTCTAGGCGCCGATTTACTTTAATGGGCATCAGAATTGTTGCTGGTGTCAAAAATATTTTGACGCCGCGTCAAAATTTACATTTCGCCCATCACTACCTATAATCCAAGAACATATGCACATGCTGTGCAAATGTGGGAAGTAAAAATAACACTGTATTTAAGTACTGTAATTGTCAGACAGGAACTCTCTGACTTGCAGATATGTAACCCAGTGATGCAGCAGGGACAGAAGTGCTCCTATCCAATCACAATATAATAAACAGTTAGTGGTCATTGAACGTTTATTATGTGGGTAAGAACTGGAGAAGTTTCTGTTTGTTAGGAAGTTAGGTCAGAGTGGTCAGGTCCAGCTCCAACATTGACAGTGAAGATTGTGCTTTTGATGAAACTCATATGATGGTAGAATCTATTACAGGGAATCCATGTCTTCAATTGTTGATTTAATGAGACCTGTTGTTCCAGTCACATCTTAGATGCAGATTTATTAAAGTTTACGTTGTGTTTTCCACAAAAAATCTGGTTTTCAAGGTTATTTTTGAGTCAGAAATTGTATTATTTATTATACCCCAACCCTGGAAATAGCTTGAATTTGAAAATATACCATCTAAAACCTGTCAAGGTCTTGTAGGAGTCAATTGCAGAGGTCCCTTGAACCATTAGAAGATGTTAATAGCCTTCATGATGTTCAAGTTTTTCTCGGAGGGGTTCTCTCGTGGAAAACTCGATCAAATCGAGTTTTCAGGTTGTCCACCCCAATCTCGCTGATTTGAGTTTTTTTCCATTCAAGTGTTTTCTTAAATTAGAAACCATTTGAGTTCTGAGTTCATTTGAGTTCATTCGAGGTCTAAAAAAGCTCACATAACTAAAATGTGACCTTTGATAACCCCCATAATGTCAAAATTACATATGTCAGGAGGGGAAGTGTTAGCTTGGAATATGGTGAAGCCGTTGAAATTAAATGAACATGCAGGGCAAATGGCAGAGCTAAAAACACCTATTTGCAGATAAAAATATTTTAAAAAAAATTGTAAAGATAGATAATTTTCTTAGAATACCAAAGACTAAGGGGACGATTTATTAAAATGTGAGATTAGAGCTCACCACAGTAAAATTTGCCCACTTGCTAGTTATTACTAGTTATTTTTTTAGAAGCATATTGATCAAATGCCAAACTCTAACTTTTCACCTATTTCTCATTCTGATAAGTCTGCCCCAAAAGATTAGTAGCAACAGTTAGAAGGCAACAAGTCGATTATGTGAGTAGCAAAAAATACATACACAATGATGGGGTACAGGACCGTCCCAAGAGATGTTAACAAATCCAGAGGAAATGTGCAGGAGACATTGAAACGGTACTCCTCTCGGTATATAACATAGACAGGATCCGGTGGCAAAAACATGATATTTTTATATGTGACGTGTGTATCGGTTAGCTATTTAAAAGAAAACAAATAAACAAACTGGTTAACACCTAAAAGCTTCAACAAAGTTAATGCAAAAGTTAAAGTTCAGGCAAACTTCCAAATATTGCCAAGCTTTTTTTACCACAAAAAAACCCCCTCATGATTAGTAAACTCACATGGTGTTTCCTTTATGATTGCCTGAGCAAGAAATATCAGCAATCATAAATTGGCCCAAAAACTGGCAACCTAAGTCAAATATAGTATGATGGTCTTGTTTTCCAAAGTTTTATTAGACAAAGTATTTTTGAATTGTTGATAATATACTCACTTCAGCTGTGGTTCCACATACAAAAGCTCCTAATGCCCAGTTTATGCATACTTTATCACCAATAACATTGGCTTTACATGATCTGTCCAGCAGGTGAATATTATAAATGTCAACTTTCAAATCTAAGAGCTCTTGCTTATCAACGCAAAATCCAAAGTTATTAGCGTCACATGTAAGTTTGGGGCAAACAGCTTTAAAGAAAAAAAAAAAGAATGTCAGCAAATTACCAATTTGACTGTATCAGGTTGAGTTTGCAAAATATTATGTTAATATTATTACTTTAAAATACAGTTTTAATATGACTGAATTGTGTATTTCAGCTACATGGCTTGCTGTCAAATTTAAAAACACCTTCAATAATGATCCCCTTAAAGAAGCCAGAAGGATACATGTCTTAATTAACAGGGGCATTTAGGGGTATAGTCAGCCTAATGGGGCCGAGTGCATCATTCTGCTTTATTATTTGTAAGGTTGTGGGAATAAAAGGAACAGTAATACCAAAAAAAAAAAAAAATGTTTAAAAGTAATGAAAATATCATTATAGTTCATATAAACAATTTAAGAACAAAATCACACCAAAGATCCCTTTGTTTATTGTAAGGTTTTTATCCTTATGATTCAAGCAGAGGTCTGACCTCAGTCAGTACTTAGTAAAACACAATATAAGAAAAGAAAGAAAAGTATCCCGCTTGATCAATGAAACTAGAACAGCCACAATATAGGCTATCTTTTAGCCCTCTTCAATTGCCAATTAACTTATAAATTAAAATATACACACTCAAGTGAAATCCCCCCGATTGTCCTCTAAGTTTGAGCAATCACTGGAAAATTAGAATAGATAGTAAAGGGCCATGCAATAAATGAATATCAAATATATAAGTTAACACAATTGATTGCGTTAAAAAAGTAATAAAGTGCCGTGCAATATCATTCATACAATTAAATAGCTTTAAAACCACTTAGTGATCTTACCCACACTAGAACCAATAATACAGAGGAGAAGGTCCCTTAAAAGAGGTTTCTACCCTCCCCAATTAATTGTGTAGCAACATTGCTCTAAAAAGTAAATTAATTAGATTACTACATCAATTAAAAAAAGTGTTTAAGTCTTTAAGGCGCCACATACCCTTCTGCCCTAATACAAATACTATTTGCCAATTGTTTTAAACACAAGAAAGGACTGACTGTGAAACTGACTCTACTCCATGTTTGGTCCTTGTGAGGCAGATAATTAAATGACCATTACACAAACCACCCTTAACTGTTTTTTGTGACTGTTTTGTAAGCAAGAGTCGATCATGCAAGTGGATTATCTGTGCACTGGGAATCTAATCTACCTTGCAAGGATCCATGTTTTCCCTAATAAATAACAAAATCCTTTTTTTATCATAAAGTATTTTTATTTGGCTTTATAATACAAGAAAAAAGGGTTCAGTAAGACCACTGCACAGGCTCCCAGAAACAACCTTATCTCACACAAACTAATGTATGGACAATAACATGATACTTCATTCCAGTACCAAAAGGAAATTATACATTTGATAAAAAAAGAGTAACGGTACCCAATAGTATTAAACACTCTTCATAGATTACATATTAAGGGCAATTCTATCATATTTTACATGCATTGCAAATATGGTAATATAGGTTGCCAAAGTTTACAGTATTTATGGACAGTATTTAAGGTGACATAGTATATTTTTTCATATTCTACATTTTCTTTGAGTTTTTGTATGACACTTTAAATTTTGGATTAAGTTCCTCCATGCCTAGGTTGAGTACAGGTAATGCCGGATTTGTTTTATATTTTTTCTTTAAGATCTTTGAGATCATAATGAATACTTTATAATTCATTTACATTTTATGTAATCTTGCCAGCACATAATACCAAGTATATAATATCTTTCTGGAGGTTTCAATATGAGTACAATAAGTACAATGCATGGTATTTTCTGTAATTGCGTAAGCCCATTGCTTCTCTAAGAATCTTTCTCCTAGTCATTTCTCCCATTTCCACGCATAAACATTCATAATTTAGTAATTTAGCATCCGTTAGTTGTTTATAACATGATGAGATACCTTCGGGTCCTCCTGTTGTTTGAGACATTTTATTTCAAATTGAGTCTTATTCTCAGATATTTCTGACTCAAAGATTCATATGTTTACAGATGCCCTTTAGCATATAAATTCTTTACCATATATATTTTCTGTCCATTGTGATAGCGCTAGATCTGGCATATACATTTTTAACGCCTCTAAAGGCATTATTATTAAGGGAATATTAGTTAGTTTGTATTTAACGTCATCTTCAGGTTATATTTACTGATTCAAGCTGAATATTACAATTTTGGGTATGCAACCCATTGCTCCATAACAACTGTGGAAGGGTCCCTTCTTTAAGTCCCAATGATTCAATGATTTATATATTGATTTATATATTGTTTCGATCTGGGTCTCTTGTCATTCCAGATATAATTATTTATTTCTTTTTGAGATTCTTTTAAAAAAGTAACTAAAACGGCAATTCGGCAGGTTTTAGATGGTGAATGGTCGAAGTCGAATATTTAAAGAGACAGTACATTTTGAAATTCGAATTTTAGATTTTTTTAAAATTTTAATCAAATTTGGACTATTCCCTCTTCAAAGTACACATAAAATAGCTCGAAAATTAGAATTTTTTAAATTTGAAGTTTCACTTCAACCTTCATGTACCTTGCTGGACATTAATTGCAAGGGCTTACATTTTTGTAACATTCAATTTGTAATAAGAAATAAAACTATATTGCAAAATCCATTTTTTATGATTAAAACAAAAGGCAAAAAGTATGTTCAGTACAAGCCCTGTTCACCCAACTCATGTTGGCAATATTGCCCATTTAAAACTCTTAGAAAGCATAAAAAATTAAAAACAATAAATCTGGCACTGGGCTTTAAAAGTGCAGGACAGTACATTGGGAAAGTTTATTTGTTTGCAGAATGATTTGACTAAGTTGGAAAACTGGGCAGCAAACTGGAAAAATTAGGTTCAATGTTGATAAATGCAAGATTATGCACTTTGGCAAAAATTATATAAATGCAAGATTTACACTAAATGGCAGTGTGTTGGGAGTTTCCTTAAATTAAGGATCTTGGGGTTTTTGTAGATAACAAGTTGTCTAATTCTGGGCAGTGTCATTCTGTGGCTACTAAAGCAAATAAAGTTCTGTCTTGCATAAAAAAGGGCATTAACTCAAGGGATGAAAACATAATTATGCCTCTTTATAGGTCCCTGGTAAGGCCTCATCTGGAGTATGCAGTGCAGTTTTGGGCTCCAGTCCTTAAGAGGAATATAAATGAGCTGGTGAGAGTGCAGAGACTAAGTGCAACTAAACTGGTTAAAGGGATGGAAGACCTAAAGTATGAGGGGAGACTGTCATGGTTGGGGTTGTTTTCTCTTGCGAGGGAACATGATTCCAATTTACAAGTACATCAGAGGACATTATAGACAAATAGCAGGGGACCTTTTTAACCCATAAAGAGGATCACCGTACCAGAGGCCTCCCCTTCAGACTAGAGAAAAATAACTTTGATGGCTGATTCTGTTAATGTCTTTAAAGAAAAACTATGCCCCCCCTCAAACAATGTAGGTCTCTATAAAAAGATATTGCATAAAACAGCTCAAATGTAAAACCTTGCTTCATGTAAATAAACCATTAATAATATACTTTTTTAAATAAACCATAATAATAATATACTTTTCTAGCAGTATCTGCCATTTGGTAATCATAAATAGAAAATTGGCATTTTAAAAAATAAAGGCCTGGGATCCTACGATTCACAGTGCACAGAAACAAACCAAATAAACTATACTTGTTAGGTTACATGAGCCAATTTGCAGACAGAGTTCTGTCTTTTGCTTTCACACTTCTTCCTGTTACAGTTAGAGTTGTAGTATTTCTGGTCAGGTGATCTCTGAGGCAGCACACAAACCATCACTAAATGGTGGCTCAAGGCAAGAAATGTAAAAGGACAATATTTACTTAAATATATAGACCAGTTTTGTAAGATTTTTTAACATTCCACTTAATATGTTGTAAACTTTCTGTTGCTTAAGTATTCATTGTGGAGGTATAGTTTTCCTTTAAAAGTCGCTTGGATGATTTCTTGGACAGACATAATATCAAAGGCTATTGTGTTCCTAACTCTATAGTTAGTATAGGTATGGGTATATAGAATTTATGTGAAAGTAGGGAGGGGTGTGTGTATGGATGCTGGGTTTTCATTTGAAGGGGTTGAACTTGATGGACTTTGTCTTTTTTCAACCTGATTTCACTATGTAACTGTAACCCTGGCCCGAAGAAAAGTTCTTTGAGCAAATGTAACATTCTAAAGGTTTTAGGCATGATATTGTGCTTATCAGGGTTGAATATAAAATTTTACTGGTAGAAGTGGAGCCATGTAAATGTGTAAGTGAACATTTTAAATGTGAAATAAACTGACAAACATAGAATATTTTTTATGGCATTTGTTCCACAACTGTTTTACCCTAGGGAGTCCTGCAGCAGCGGCTGGGTGGCCCTGTCTTAAAACCAGTTAAGGTGTTTTTTGGGGCATATTGTGTGAGAAAAATATTTACTGTGTGTATTGCACCTACACTTGTAATTAAAATTGTCACCTTAGTCTGTAAACAGGGCTTAATGAAAACACAGCCCTGCAGAGGGATGCCCGTTTTATTCAATGTAATGATCGACTTAATATGCTGCCAATTACTAAATAACTTGTATGCTACAACAGTTCTGCAACAATAGTCTGGAATGGCTCCAGTTCTCAGCTAGGTTCAGTTTTCTATTGGGAGATCATTATATCCTCTTTGCACATTCTAGGAAGCCAAACTGTATGGCTAAAGAACCCTAATGGGAAACCAGTTCAAAGTTGATGAGGGTGTTCATGCAAACATCAACCGCTTACTCATAGTTTCTTATGATTTCAGCTACTAAAATATATTTTTCTATTAGCACACATATTAACAATATATATTCATATAAGTGCATGTGTATACAGTAGTAAAGTAAAATCCGGTACCTATTTTTTGTGGGCATTCCAAAGCTGATCTCTGAACTCTTAGATGAGTGCTAGATACTGTAGGAAACAACAAAGAAAAATACAACTTATTTATCTTTTGAGAATAATGTGCAAAAGACACACACACACACTCATTGACTTACTTGAACAGGAGACAGATGCAACCGCACAAAGGAAGATTATAGTTGTGGGAAGCTGCATTTTTGTTCTTAAGATGATTTTCTTCACTGCAAATAAAGTATGATAGTAACTTGCATGGTTATATAGCAGTAGCGATTGAAAAAGCACACACACGCTTCAAATTCAACATCACCTAAATAACAAACATTTTGATACCTAACACTTAAATATATTCTTCAGCAATGAACAATGCATGGGTTAGTGTAATGAGACATGCAGAAAAATACAAACGTATCTCATACCTGAACAGTGTAGTATATGTGTCTTGGCAATATAGAGTGTTAAGCATTAAACAATTCTCTTTTTATATAGAAAGGGAATGGGAGGCTTAGATGCAAGATGACACATTACATTGCTATTACTTAATTACGTTGTTTAAACATCAGCTTCTCAGAAGCAATTGCAGTCCATAAAGTAACTGGGGTAAGGTGAAACAGGTCAGTTAAAAAGAAAATGTAGGGAAGTCTCAAGAAAAACAAGCATATAGCAGATTTAGTAAAGCCTGGCATTTTTTCTATTCTTGGAATGGGTCATTTTTGTATTTTCTGGATGAATGATGACAAAGCGGTAGTTCTGTTGTGCTTCATTGAGAGTTAAAGGGGAACTCCGGCTTCCAAACCAAAACACAGAAATCCCTAATATACCCATCACAGTTACCTGTTTCTTCAAAAAGTATGGATAAATGCCATTGTCTATGCTGCAATCCAGCTGGTTAACAGTTCTTTTCTTTCTGCACCATTTGAAATCCTGGCAGTGAAGGAGAGACGAAACACTGATGTTACAAATTGTAACAACTTCTTCGTAGCTTGCAGACAGCATGCAGGAACTACATAACCCACAATCCATTGCTCTGTCATGTTCCATTCCTGAGGTGTAAGAACATACAGGGTTGTAGCATAAGGCTTAGCTCTAGATAATGGAGTGTTTAGTGAGGTCCAGACATAAGCTCTTTAACAAGATATGATAATTTGTCTGTGGGTTTTCAGAGAGAGAGAGAGAGAGAGAGTCTCCTTTTTACTAAACGGTTGGCACCATTCTGTCAGATTATGTGGATGCTTGCATTTTACTATCTACATATGTTGTCAAGTAATTCAGCTATATGTAGAGAAGGACTGAAAAAAACTCAAATAAAAGAACCTGTAATAAAATTAAATATGCCCTGTAATATGCTCAACGTACATATTATTTATCTAGAAATATGTTATACCTGCAATATACCTACAATAAACTCTGTTTATACATTTCAGTTCAGTTTAATATTGTGGAGATACCACAACAGCAGTAATATAGATTGATCTTGAAGGACATGTTGATCCAAAATCCAAATACTCCTGTATTAATCTTGAATGAACAAAAGCTGCTAGGCCAATATTGCTTTTTGCTTCACCGTTTTTAGAAACACTGTACAGGTATGGGACCTGTTATCCAGAATGCTCGGGACCTGGGGTTTTCCGGATAATGGATCTTTCCGTAATTTGGGTCGTCATGCCTTAAGTCTACTAGAAATTCATTTAAACATTAAATAAACCCAATAGGCTGGGTTTGCTTCCAATAAGGATTAATTATATCTTAGTTGGGATCAAGTACAAGCGACTGTTTTATTATTACAAAGAAAAAGGAAATCATTTTTAAAAATTTGGATTATTTGGATAAAATGGAGTCTAAGGGAGACAGTCATTCCGTAATTTGGAGCTTTCTGGATATCGGGTTTCCGGATAAGGGATCCTATACCTGTATTAAAAAAAGAATTAAAAATGTTAAGTTTTCAGCTAAAAACACAGAACAGAAATAGTTGTCATTTAAAATAATATTAAATCATTACTGTTCTCAATTTATTCCCCTCTGTTACAAGGTATTTCCTGTAAACTGTATATTGATTCTAAAAAATCTGACCTTTGTGTATATTTGTCTTTTCTTTTTACAAGACAACACCATAACTATGTAATTATCTTGTTCTTGGTTGTTACTGTTTCAACTGAATTGTGTGTGTACAGTAAATACATTGTCCAAAAATATTTTATGAAAGTTATATTCTGTTTACACAGACATAATTGGGCTTCTGTTGCTGTCATAATGATTATTGGGCAGAGACAGACTTGTGTGGATTTATACAGCACGTAGCTACAATAATATGTTACAAGAAGTACAAAAATTGTTAAGGACTATCAACCCTCATATTCATTCTCTGATAAGCACTGCACATAAATAAACAGAACCTGAAATGTAGTAGGTTCTTCAGTATTCTGATATTCACCTCAACGCGTATTCCTAATTCTATTCCTTTTATATTGATGTTGACACACTAGAGTCATTTCGAGTCATTTTGAGTTATTTCTTTGATTGTTCACTATGGTTTACATTGGCCCAACAAGGTTTATTTTTTAATCTGCATAGTCCTTAGGTATCTTATCTAAACACATATATATCTTGAAATATGTTTTTAGTCTTTCTCTCCAGCTATTTTTCTGAGGGTCTTTAGCTGGTGGTTTTATGTACCAAGTAGTACTTGACTTGTGTCTATATTTGCATTGAAGGAGTTGGTTTTTGGTGACCTTGGTTGCTCTGTGAATGTTGTGATCTACTTGGTAGTCTCTGCTAAAGGGGTCATTTACCTTTAAATTAATTGTTATTATGATGCAGATAATCTGAGACAATTTGCAGTTAGTTTTTATTTTCTATTGTTTGTGGTTTTTCACTTATGTAGCAGTTATTTCAGTAGTTTTCCAGTTTGTTATTTCAGAAATCTAGTTGCGAGGATCCAAATTACCCTAGCAGCCATGCATTGATTTGAATTACAGACTAGAGAATGAATAGGAGAGGGCCTGGATAGAAAGAGGAGTAATAAGAAATAGCAATAACAATACATTTGTAGCCTTACAGAGCATTTGTTTTAGATGGGGTCAGTGACACTCATTTCAAAGACTGAGTCAGAAGAAGAAGGCAAATAGTTCAAAAACTATAAAAAAAAAAAAAGCAAAAATTAAGGCTCACTGCAAAGTTGCTTAGAACTGGCCGTTCTATAACATACTAAGAGTTAACTTAAAGGTGAACCACCCCTTTAATAAAGTCTTTCCTGAGGTTATAATGTGTGGATCACTTTCTGAGGTGTAAGAACATACAGGGTTGTAGCATAGGGCTTGGCTCTAGATAATGGAGTGTTTAGTGAGGTCCAGACATAAGCTCCTTTACAAGATATGATAATCTGTCTGTGGGTTTTCAGAGAGAGAGTCTTCTTTTTACTGATATATATATTTTTACGGATATAATGTTGGCACCATTCTGTCAGATTATGTGGATGCTTGCATTTTACTATCTACATATGTTGTCAAGTTATTCAGCTATATGTAGAGAAGGACTGAAAAAAACTCAGATAAATGAGCCTGTAATAAAATTAAATATGCCCTGTAATATGCTCAACATACATAGGGGCACATTTACTGAGCACGAGTGAAGGAATAGAATAAAAAATACTTTGAATTTCGAAGTATTTTTTTTGGCTACTTCGACCATCGAATTGACTACTTTGACCTTCGACTACAAATTCGACTTTGAATCGAACGATTCAAACTAAAAATCATTTGACTATTCGACCATTCGATAATCGAAGTACTGTCTCTTTAAAAAAAAAATTCGACCACCTACTTCGCCACCTTAAACCTACCGAGCATCAATGTTAGCATATGGGGAAGATCCCCATAGACTTTCTAGCCAATTTGGGATCGAAGGAAAATCGTTTGATCGATGGATTAAAATCCTTCGAATCGTTCGATTTGATTTGCGCTATGGCAAATTGGACGTAACTACGCTAATTCACTAACTTGCGCATTTTACTGAACGTTACCTCTTGCGCCAGACTTGCCTTTGCCACCTCAGACCAGGCGAAGTGCAATGGAGTAGATAGTCCCAAAAAACAATTTTTTTCCTTTTTTAAGGGTGATAGGCTAAAAAAGATCGTAATTTTTTTTGGGGGTACCCTCCTTCCCCCCTACATTTCCTAACTTATGGCACCTAAACTATACAGTGGGCACATGTGTAGGGCAAAATAACCTTTTATTTGATGAAGGTTTCCCAGGCTTGTGTAGTGTATTTGCTGCTACATATACGTCCATTCAAGTTTAACTTGTCGCCGTATGCAAGTTAGGCATCACTAGCGTAACTTCGCTTTGCTTGACGAATTAACACTTGTGCAAATTCGCTACCATTCGCCTCCCTAAGCACAACTTCGGATTTTAGTGAATTAGCAGCGCCCCTGCCGAAAATTCGCCTGGCGAAGTGCGGCGAAGGCGTCGCTAGCGTATTTTCGCCGCTAAGTGAATTTGCCCCCATAAAAGCAGTATGAATCTTGAATGAACAAAAGCTGCTAGGCCAATATTGCTTTTTGCTTCACAGTTTTTAGAAACACTGTATTAAAAAAAGTTTTCAGCTAAAAACACAGAACAGAAATAGTTGTCATTTAAAATGCTATTAAATCATTACTGTTCTCAATTTATTCCCTTAAGGAGTTAATGTAAAAGCTCTAAAAATCACCCTAGGTGGCTTAATATAAAAGTAAAGAAGTTAATACGAAAAAAGAGAAAGGCATTAAAAAACTACAAGTCTGTTGGGAAAGAAGCTGCATTTAATGAATAAAAATACTATAATAAATGTTGTAAATCAGCAATCCGGAAGGCAAAGAAAGGAAATGAAGAGTGCATTGCGGCAGAGGATAAGACTAACCCCAAAAAGTTTTTTAAATATATTAATAGTTAGTGATGGGCGAATTTGCGACGTTTCGCTTCGCCGAAAAATTCGCGAATTTCGCACGAAATTGATATAAAACATTTTGACGCCGGCGAATTTTTCCCGCGAATTTTCGCGGGCGTTTCGCGAATTTATTCGCTGGCGGCGAATCGCGCAAATTCGCCGCGAATTCGCGCCTGGCGAATAAATTCGCCCATCACTATTAATAGTAAAAAGACGCAGGTTGAGAGTGTTGCTCCATTAAATAATGGTACCAGTATGGCTCCTTTACAAGATATGATAATCTGTCTGTGGGTTTTCAGAGAGAGAGTATGGTTGTTAATGGTACATTCTCTACTTGGAGTAAGGTTCTTAGTGGGGTCCCTCAGGGCTCGGTATTGGGTCCACTTTTATTTAACTTGTTTATCAATGACTTAGGGGAGGGTGTTGTAAGTAATGTATCAGTGTTTGCAGATGACACAAAACTATCCAGCCCAATTAATTCCATCCAGGATGTGGCATCCTTGCAACATGATCTTGACAAAATGGCAATCTGGGCAGCTAAGTGGCAAATGAGATTCAATGTTGATAAATGTAAAGTCATGCACCTGGGATGTAAAAATATCCAAGCCACTTATACCCTTAATGGGACTGCACTAGGCAAATCCATTATGGAAAAGGATCTTGGAGTCCTTGTAGATGATAAACTTGTCTGTAGCAAGCAATGCCAGTCAGCAGCATCAAGGGCAAATAAAGTCTTGAGCTGTATTAAAAGGGGCATAGAGTCAAGGGAGGAGGGGGTCATTCTTCCACTTTATAGAGTACTGGTAAGGCCCCATCTAGAATATGCCGTACAGTTTTGGTCTCCATCACTCAAACAGGACATTATTGTATTAGAGAGGGTACAGAGAAGGGCAACTAAGCTGGTAAAAGGTATGGAAAATCTTAGCTATGAAGAAAGACTGGCCAAATTGGGGATGTTCACGCTGGAGAAGAGGCGCTTAAGGGGTGATATGATAACTATGTATAAATATATAAGGGGATCATATAATAATCTCTCTAATGTTTTATTCCAACTGACATGAGGTCACCCATTCCGTTTAGAAGAAAAGAGGTTCCGCCTAAATATTCAGAAGGGGTTTGTTACAGTGAGAGCTGTGAAGATGTGGAATTCTCTCCCTGAATCAGTGGTACAGGCTGATACATTAGATAGCTTTAAGAAGGGGCTGGATGGCTTTTTAGCAATGGAGGGAATACAGGGTTATGGGAGATAGCTCATAGTATTATTAACATGTATTTATATAGCGCCAACATATTAGTAGCACTGTACAAGTTGATCCAGGGACTAGTCCGATTGCCATTTTGGAGTCAGGAAGGAATTTTTTCCCCAACAAAAAATTGGAAGGCTTCAGGTGGGTTTTTTTTGCCTTCCTCTGGATAAACTGGCAATTAGGCAGGTTAAAAAATCAAAAGGTTGAACTTGATGGATGTGTGTCTTTTTTCAACCTAACTTACTGTTACTATGTTACTATGTTACTTTTTCCAATTCTTCAAGCTGCAAAAACTAATCATAAAACATATGCAATTAGGTCTAGTCAGCCAGTGGGAATATTGATGTGCTATTGTCTATCAGCTCTTCGTGCTACAGTATATCTAGTAATACTTTCCTTTAAGATTATTTATGATGTCAGCATTTAATTAGTTGCCTTTATTTACAGAATTATAATATTGTAAAATTGTTTTGTGATATATTTACTAAAACATTGTAATATTTTACCTTCAACAATTTAAAAGGTTTCATTTTTATACATATATGTATACACAATATTGTTGCAATGCTTTAACCCAAAGGTTTCTAACCTTTTTCACCTGTGAGCCACATTCACATGCATTAAGAGTTGGGGACACATGCTTTGTGAATGCCAAATTAGGGCTGTAATTACCTATTTGGTAGCCTAAAGGAGCCACCCTAATTGGTAGTATACCTGTTTTTTCCTTCAATTAAAACTTGCCACTGAGCCTGAAATTCAGAAATAAGCACCTACTTTGAGAACATTCGGATAAACATCCAAGATATTGGTGAGTATACTCAATATCACCGCAATGCTTTACTTATTTACCTGAGACAAGGCATTTTTTGTAGTGGGGTCTTAAACCATGGAAAGGTAGAACCTTTGGTAAGCAAAGGATTCTTTGAATTTTTATTTCTGTATGTATGTGCATTTGTGTGTGTCTGTGTGTGTTTTTGAACTTGGTTGTGAATCAGTACCCTGACTGGGACATATCATATTCAAGATTGTATTTGATATCACATCAAATGTCACAAATATGGTGCTGGAGATAGTATGAAGAGGTGCTGGAGAGGTGCTGGATAGGGTATACTTCCTCCTGCCCACCTCTCATGAACACATTGTTTCTGAATGCAGGAAGCACAGTATTCAAGGAGCAAGCACAGGTCACTGTGGTCTCTTTCTGAGACCTGCAAAAATTATTCTTTGTGCAAGGCAGGGCACAAAGTGCATAAACCTAGCCACAGACAACAGCATCTGGTGATTTACCAGGGGTGGAAAAAAGCCTAACTTTAGGAGCTGAATTCCCAGTTATTATAGATGCAGTTTTTAGGAATACCCTATACCAGCAGAAGGTAATTAGTAAACCTAAATCTGATCCCATGGACACCAAGAAACTAAATGAAAAGACAAAAAACAAATGTTTTTGGAGTTTTTATGTTTATTGCAGTTTAAATAGTAGACAGAAACTAGAGAAAACAATTGCTAAAGGTTAGGTGGATACATTCTTAATGGTTTTACAAGGTACCAACAGATTTAATGGGCAATCAAATGTAATGTCCCGTGTTCTGTATTGTAGCGTATTCAGACAGTATTTGAAAAGGTAGCATAGTTAACAGTAATATGCTGATTAAGTCACCTCTCTTTTCAATCTTATTAACTAAATCTGATTCAGGTGAGTTATTCATTGCTTAGCTCTATGCAGTCTTCACTAAGTACAACTACTGTACAAATAAATAGCAACGGCCTATTTGGCATCTTTTTTATTTTGCAAATTAATTCTTGCATAGCGTATTTTCAAACATGTCAAACAAGAAATCAGAAGACATTGGTGTGCTTCATGGCATCAACATTTTTAATACGAAGACTCCAACAGTTGTCACAAGAACAAAGAAAATGTCTTTCCCTGAAAAGGAAAATAAGAACTTTATTTAAACAAAGGAAAGCTTGAAGATAATAAATCGTATAATATTTAGTTAATATTTCCATTGTAGCTTTATAGGAACAGTTCAGTGTGAAAATAAAAACTGTGTAAATAGATAGGCTGTGCAAAATAAAAAATGTTTCTAATATAGTTAGTTAGCCAAAAATGTAATGTATAAAGGCTGGAGTGACTGGATGTCTAATAAAACAGCCAGAATTCAACTTCCTGCTTTTCAGCTCTATAACCCTGAGCTAGTCAGCAACTTGAAGGGGGGCCACATGGGACATTTCTGTTCAGTGAGTTTGTAATTGATCCTCAGCATTCAGCTCAGATTCAAAAGCAACAGATATGACCCATGTGGTCCCCCCTCAAGTCTCTGATTGGTTACTGCCTGGTAACCAGGGTAACTAGTCACTGTAAACCAAGAGAGCTGAAAAGAAGTGTTCTGACTGACATGTTATACATCAAATCACTTCATCCTTTATACATTACATTTTTGGCTAACAAACTATAGTAGAAACATTTTTTATTTTGCACAGCCTATCTATTTACCCAGTTTTTATTTTTACACTGAACAATTCCTTTTTAAAGGAGCTGTCGATTCCTACATATGGAATGGACAGGGTTAATTAAAAAAAATGACCTGCGGGAACCACACAAATGAATCTAAGTAGGTTTTGAGGCAACACTTAGGGATGTAGCGAACGTCGGAAAAAAAGTTCGCGAACATATTCGCGAACTTGCGCAAAAATGCGAGCGGTTCGCGAACGGTTCGCGAACCCCATAGACTTCAATGGGAAGGCGAACTTTAACATCTAGAAAAGACATTTCTGGCCAGAAAAATGATTTTAAAGTTGTTTAAAGGGTGCAACGACCTGGACAGTGGCATGCCAGAGGGGGATCAAGGGCAAAAATGTATCTGAAAAATCTGCCTGTGTGTGCTTGGAAGAGATAGTGTAGGGGGAGAGCTGTTAGTGATTTCAGGGACAGATGATAGTAAGCTTGCTGGCTAGTAATCTGCTTGATACTGCTCTGTATTGGAGGGACAGAAGTCTGCAGGGATTTGAGGGACATTTTAGCTTAGGTAGCTTTGCTGGCTAGTAATCTACTGTTCTCTTTAAACAACTGCCATACGTTGACCTTGTAGGCATTGTTTGCCCAGTTTTTTTGGACGCAGCCACTGAAGCACAGTTGCCAGAAAAAATATGCCATATAAATGCTGAAAATAGTAATTTTTCGCCATACGTTGACCTTGTAGACATTGTTTGCCCAGTTTTTTTGGACGCAGCCACTGAAGCACAGTTGCCAGAAAAATTATGCCATATAAATGCTGAAAATATAAATTTTTTTGGTTGCAGCCACTGAAGCACAGAGGCCAGAAAAATTATGCCATATAAATGCAGAAAATATGCATTTTTTTGGTCGCAGCCACTGAAGCACAGTTGCCAGAAAAATTATGCCATATAAATGCTGAAAATATAAATTTTTTTGGTTGCAGCCACTGAAGCACAGAGGCCAGAAAAATTATGCCATATAAATGCAGAAAATATGCATTTTTTTGGTCGCAGCCACTGAAGCACAGTTGCCAGAAAAAATATGCCATATAAATGCTGAAAATAGTCATTTTTTGCCATATACGTTGAGTCAACGTATGGCAAAAAATGACTATTTTCAGCATTTATATGGCATATTTTTTCTGGCCTCTGTGCTTCAGTGGCTGCGGCCAAAAAAACTGGGCAAACAATGCCTACAAGGTCAACGTCGTTGACCTTGTAGGCATTGTTTGCCCAGTTTTTTTGGCCGCAGCCACTGAAGCACAGAGGCCAGAAAAAATATGCCATATAAATGCTGAAAATAGTAATTTTTTTGGTCGCAGCCACTGAAGCACAGTTGCCAGAAAAATTATGCCATATAAATGCTGAAAATAGTAATTTTTTTGGTTGCAGCCACTGAAGCACAGAGGCCAGAAAAATTATGCCATATAAATGCTGAAAATATAAATTTTTTTGGTTGCAGCCACTGAAGCACAGAGGCCAGAAAAATTATGCCATATAAATGCAGAAAATATGCATTTTTTTGGTCGCAGCCACTGAAGCACAGTTGCCAGAAAAATTATGCCATATAAATGCAGAAAATATGCATTTTTTTGGACGCAGCCACTGAAGCACAGTTGCCAGAAAAAATATGCCATATAAATGCTGAAAATAGTCATTTTTTGCCATACGTTGACCTTGTAGACATTGTTTGCCCAGTTTTTTTGGTTGCAGCCACTGAAGCACAGAGGCCAGAAAAAATTAAACCAGTAGGGTTTGCACCCTAGTTTGTAACGGTGGCGGAGGGAGGAGGAGGACGCTAAAGGACAGCTGTGTGTGGAGTCATGAGGCTTGAAGAGAAGGACAGCTGCATAGAAGTCAGAACAAGTCTTCCGGCGTGCAGTAACCCTCCGAGATCCACCCCTCATTCATTTTAATAAAGGTCAGGTAATCGACACTTTTGTGACCTAGGCGAGTTCTCTTCTCAGTTACAATCCCTCCTGCTGCACTGAAGGTCCTTTCTGAGAGCACACTTGAGGCTGGGCAAGACAAGAGGTTCATGGCAAATTGTGACAGCTCTGGCCACAGATCAAGCCTGCGCACCCAGTAGTCCAGGGGTTCATCGCTCCTCAGAGTGTCGATATCTGCAGTTAATGCCAGGTAGTCCGCTACCTGCCGGTCGAGGCGTTCTTTGAGGGTGGATCCAGAAGGGTTGTGGCGCTGCCTTGGACAGAAAAACATTTGCATGTCTGACGTTACAGACTGGCCAAAGGGCTTTGTCCTTGCAGGTGTGCTCGTGGCAGGATTACTGGCACCTCTGCCCCTGGAATGTTGATGAGTTCCTGAAGTGACATCACCCTTAAAAGCATTGTACAACATGTTTTGCAGGCTGGTTTGTAAATGCCGCATCTTTTCGGACTTGTGGTATGTTGGTAACATTTCTGACACTTTATGCTTGTACCGAGGGTCTAGTAGCGTTGCGACCCAGTACAGGTCCTTCTCCTTAAGCCTCTTGATACGGGGGTCCTTCAACAGGCATGACAGCATGAAAGACCCCATTCTCACAAGGTTGGATGCAGAGCTATCCATCTCCGCTTCCTCATTATCAAGGACTGCATCATCCACGGTCTCCTCCCCCCAGCCACGTACAAGACCAGGGGTCCCCAAAAGGTCACCACTAGCCCCCTGGGAAGCCTGCTCCTGTTGGTCCTCCTCCTCCTCCTCCACAAAGCCACCTTCCTCCTCTGACTCCACTTCTGGCACCTCTCCCTGCGTTGCAGCAGGTGCCTGGGTTCGTTCTGGTGATTCCGACCAGAAATCGTGCGCTTCCAGCTCCTCGTCACGCTGGTCTACAGCCTCATCTGTCACTCGTCGCACGGCACGCTCCAGGAAGAAAGCGAAGGGTATTAGGTCGCTGATGGTGCCTTCGGTGCGACTGACCATATTTGTCACCTCTTCAAAAGGTCGCATGAGCCTGCAGGCATCGCGCATAAGCACCCAGTAACGGGGGAAAAAAATCCCCAGCTGTGCAGATCCAGTCCTACCACCCAGTTCAAAAAGGTACTCGTTGACGGCCCTTTGTTGTTGCAGCAGACGTTCCAACATAAGGAGCGTTGAATTCCAGCGAGTCTGGCTGTCAGAAATCAAACGCCTGACTGGCATGTTGTAGCGCTGCTGAATGTCAGCAAGGCGTGCCATGGCTGTGTAGGAACGTCTGAAATGGGCCGACACCTTTCTGGACTGGGTGAGAACGTCCTGGAATCCTGGGTACTTGGAGACAAAACGTTGGACTATTAAATTTAACACATGTGCCATGCAGGGCACATGTGTTAAATTGCCTAGTCTCAACGCTGCCAACAGATTGCTTCCATTGTCACACACCACTTTTCCGATCTGCAGTTGGTGTGGGGTCAGCCACCGATCGGCCTGTGACTGCAGAGATGACAGGAGTACAGATCCGGTATGGTTTTTGCTTTCCAGGCACGTCATCCCCAAGACAGCGTGACAACGGCGTACCTGGCACGTCGAATAGCCTAGGGGGAGCTGGGGGTGCACAGGTGTGGAGGAGGAGAAGGAGGACCCAGCAGCAGAGTAAGAAGAAGAAGAAGACGAGGTAGAGAGCGATGGAGGAGTAGAGGTGGTGGCAGAACCGCGTGCAATCCGTGGCGGTGACACCAACTCCACTGTTGTTGTTGAGCTACCCATTCCCTGCTTCCCAGCCATTACCAAGTTCACCCAGTGGGCAGTGTAGGTGACATACCTGCCCTGACCATGCTTGGAGGACCATGCGTCAGTAGTCATATGGACCTTTGGCCCAACACTAAGTGACAGAGATGCGGTAACTTGGCTCTGCACATGTTGGTACAGGTGTGGTATTCCCTTTTTAGAAAAAAAATTGCGGCTGGGTACCTTCCACTGCGGTGTCCCAATTGCTACAAATTTGCGGAAGGCCTCAGAGTCCACCAGCTGGTATGGTAAAAGCTGGCGGGCTAAGAGTGCAGACAAGCCAGCTGTCAGACGCCGGGCAAGGGGGTGACAGTCAGACATTGGCTTCTTACGCTCAAACATGGCCTTCACAGAAACTTGGCTGGTGGCAGATGACTGGGAATGGGAACAGGTGGTCAAGGTGGAAGGCGGAGTGGAGGGTGGTTCAGACGGGTCAAGGAGAGCAGAGGTAGAGCAGTAAGATGCTGGACCAGAAGGAGTGTGGCTTTTAGTTTGCCTGTTGCCTTTGAGGTGTTGCTCCCAAAGTGCTTTGTGCTTGCCGCTCATGTGCCTTCGCATAGAAGTTGTACCTATGTGGCTGTTGGGCTTACCAAGGCTCAGTTTCTGACTGCACTCATTGCAAATTACAATGCTTTTGTCAGAGGCACACACATTAAAAAAATCCCACACTGCTGACTTTTTGGAAGTGTGCGATCTGGCGGTAACAGTAGAAGTTGGCGGAGTTGGCGGTATTGGCGGCAATGGCGGGTGCGTTGGCCGGCTGAACACAGGTGCCGATACATGTTGTTGCCCTGCTGATCCCTGCGGGCTGTCCTCCCTGCTTCTTCTAAGTCTTATTCTCCTACTGCCTCTCTGACTCTCCGTCTCTCCATCTGAACTACCCTCCTCTTGCTCTCTTCTACTAGGCACCCACAAAACATCAATCTCCTCATCATCATTCTCCTCAGATGCATCAATTTCTTCTGACACATCACAGAAGGAAGCAGCAGCGGGGACCTCCTCCTCATCACTCATTATGTCCATCTCTATCGTGTTCTCTGCCAGAATTAAATCTGGTGTAAGGTCCTCATCTCCTTCATCTTCTTCTGGCAATAATGGTTGCGCATTACTCAGTTCAAGAAACTCATTGGAAAATAACTCCTCTGACCCCAGTGAAGAAGGGGCACCGGTGGTGGAGGAAGTGTTACGTGGGGTGGCCATAGCAGTGGAGGATGAGGAGGATGTTGTGGTAAAGTTAGAAACGGTAGAGGATGGGGTGTGCTGTGTAAGCCAGTCAACTACCTCTTCAGCATTTTGGGAGTTCAGGGTCATTGGCTTTTTAAAACTGGGCAATTTGCTAGGGCCACAGGATTGCATAGCAGCACGGCCCCTAGCACGGCCTCTGCGTGGCGGCCTGCCTTTGCCTGGCATTATTTTTAAAAAACAACAACAATCAATATTAGACAAAATGGTGAAACAAAGTCACACAGCTAGATGGCGGGTTGAAGAAAACACTGTGCAAATAATGCCTACAAAGGCAACGTATACACTACTACAGCGGTGGATACGGATTACGTAAAATATATGAATGCTGCTTGAAAAAAGTACTCAGTGGTTTTTCTGGAGACGATAAAATTATCATATTTAGACAAATGGAACAAGCTCACACAGCTCGATGGCGGGTTGAAGAAAACACTGTGCAAATAATGCCTACAAGGCCAACGTATACACTACTACAGCGGTGGATACGGATTACGTAAAATATATGAATGCTGCTTGAAAAAAAGTGACTCAGTGTTTTTTCTGGAGACGTAATATTATGGAATATTTAGACAGAATGGGAACAAGGTCACACAGCTCGATGGCGGGTTGAAGAAAACAGTGTGCAAATAATGCCTACAAGGCCAACGTATACACTACTACAGCGGTGGATACGGATTACGTAAAATATATGAATGCTGCTTGAAAAAAGTGACTCCGGTGTTTTTTCTGGGGACGGTAATATTATGGATATTTAGACAGAATGGAACAAGGTCACACAGCTCGATGGCGGGTTGAAGAAAACAGTGTGCAAATAATGCCTACAAGGCCAACGTATACACTACTACAGCGGTGGATACGGATTACGTAAAATATATGAATGCTGCTTGAAAAAAGTGACTCCGGTGTTTTTTCTGGAGACGGTAATATTATGGATATTTAGACAGAATGGGAACAAGGTCACACAGCTCGATGGCGGGTTGAAGAAAACAGTGTGCAAATAATGCCTACAAGGCCAACGTATACACTACTACAGCGGTGGATACGGATTACGTAAAATATATGAATGCTGCTTGAAAAAAGTGACTCCGGTGTTTTTTCTGGAGACGGTAATATTATGGATATTTAGACAGAATGGGAACAAGGTCACACAGCTCGATGGCGGGTTGAAGAAAACAGTGTGCAAATAATGCCTACAAGGCCAACGTATACACTACTACAGCGGTGGATACGGATTACGTAAAATATATGAATGCTGCTTGAAAAAAGTGACTCCGGTGTTTTTTCTGGAGACGGTAATATTATGGAATATTTAGACAGAATGGGAACAAGGTCACACAGCTCGATGGCGGGTTGAAGAAAACAGTGTGCAAATAATGCCTACAAGGCAACGTATACACTACTACAGCGGTGGATACGGATTACGTAAAATATATGAATGCTGCTTGAAAAAAAGTAACTCAAGTGGTTTTTCTAGAGACGATAATATTATCAATATTTAGACAAAATGTGAACAAGCTCACACAGCTCGATGGCGGGTTGAAGAAAACAGTGTGCAAATAATGCCTACAAGGCCAACGTATACACTACTACAGCGGTGGATACGGATTACGTAAAATATATGAATGCTGCTTGAAAAAAGTAACTCAAGTGGTTTTTCTAGAGACGATAATATTATCAATATTTAGACAAAATGTGAACAAGCTCACACAGCTCGATGGCGGGTTGAAGAAAACAGTGTGCAAATAATGCCTACAAGGCCAACGTATACACTACTACAGCGGTGGATACGGATTACGTAAAATATATGAATGCTGCTTGAAAAAAGTACTCCGGTGTTTTTCTGGAGACGGTAATATTATGGATATTTAGACAGAAATGGAACAAGCTCACACAGCTCGATGGCGGGTTGAAGAAAACAGTGTGCAAATAATGCCTACAAGGCCAACGTATACACTACTACAGCGGTGGATACGGATTACGTAAAATATATGAATGCTGCTTGAAAAAAGTGACTCCGGTGTTTTTTCTGGAGACGGTAATATTATGGATATTTAGACAGAATGGGAACAAGGTCACACAGCTCGATGGCGGGTTGAAGAAAACAGTGTGCAAATAATGCCTACAAGGCCAACGTATACACTACTACAGCGGTGGATACGGATTACGTAAAATATATGAATGCTGCTTGAAAAAAGTGACTCCGGTGTTTTTTCTGGAGACGGTAATATTATGGATATTTAGACAGAATGGGAACAAGGTCACACAGCTCGATGGCGGGTTGAAGAAAACAGTGTGCAAATAATGCCTACAAGGCCAACGTATACACTACTACAGCGGTGGATACGGATTACGTAAAATATATTATGGCTGCTTGAAAAAAGTGACTCCGGTGTTTTTTCTGGAGACGGTAATATTATGGATATTTAGACAGAATGTGAACAAGGTCACACAGCTCGATGGCGGGTTGAAGAAAACAGTGTGCAAATAATGCCTACAGGGCAAATAATGCCTAAAAGGTCAACTTATACACTACTACAGCGGTAGTAAAATAAAAAAAAGTAAAATAAAAAAAAAATGAATATTAAAAAAAAAAAATTAAAGTTGGTGCTGCTGAACTACTAGGAGCAGCAGATTAGCACACCAGTCCCACTCCCCAACACTGCTAGACTAATAGCACTGGGCTCTTATAGTAGTAGTAGTAGTAGTAGTAGTAAAACAACAAAAAAATAAATAAAAGCAGTCCTTACAAGGACTACTGTTATTGCAGCAGTCAGCAGATGAGATCAGAAGCAGGACAGCTGCCCACTGCAGCTACATACAGAGCACTGCAGTAGAAGGTAGATTACTAGCCAGCAAAGCTACCTAAGCTTAAATGTCCCTCAAACCCCTGCAGACTTCTGTCCCTCCAATAACAGAGCAGTATCAAAACGATTACTAGCCAGCAAACTTTCAACTGTCCCTGAAATCACTAACAGGCAGCAGCTCTCTCCCTACACTATCTCTTCAGCACACACAGGCAGAGTGAAAAAACGCTGCAGGGCTTCGGTTTTTATAGGGAAGGGGAGTGGTCCAGGGGAGAGCTTCCTGATTGGCTGCCATGTACCTGCTGGTCTGGGGTGAGAGGGCAAAAAAAAGCGCCAACAATGGCGAACCCAAAATGGCGAACGTCGCGCGACGTTCGCGAACTTCCGGCGAGCGCGAACACCCGATGTTCGCGCGAACAAGTTCGCCGGCGAACAGTTCGCGACATCTCTAGCAACACTTATATACAACTATGAAGATCTTCATTCATCCAGGTCATGGTATAACTAGTATAGGTAAATCTAAAAACAACTGGACTTGCTGAGTAATTATTGAAGACGTTTCACTACTCATCCGAGCAGCTTCTTCAGTTCAACTGGTTGAACTGAAGTTGAACTGAAGAAGCTGCTCGGATGAGTAGTGAAACATCTTCAATGATTACTCAGCAAGTCCAGTTGTTTTTAGATTAACCGATACTAGATATTGTATATACAGTTCACTCTCTACATACTGTGTATCTAAGATGAACAGGAAGTCAGTTGTACAGGTTCTCCTGCTCTAATTTTTGTGGTAATGTGTGGGTAGAGAAGAGACACCCAACTTTCACTTGATCTCCATTACCCCACATGAGAACTCAGCAGGATATCCATATTCTACTGGATATGGTAGGGGCATAGAGGTTTAGGATGAACACTTAATTTATTGAAGATCTATCTCCCCACCATTTATGTACCAGTCAAATCAACTGGTCTTGCTGTATTCTTTCTTTTGAAGATGTTTTTCTAGTCATCTGACAGACTTTATGGGATACAGGAAAACAAAGAAAAGTGGGTAAAGAATCTGTCTGACAGGACTCTTACCCAGCCAGAGATGATAGTCCTAGCCAAGGGTTGGAACTTTGTTATTGCTCCCAAAACCATTGCAGCTACTGAAGTCTCAATTCATAACAACAAAGTACCACAAATGAGACTGAACAACTTTGCCTTAAAGTGTCTGGAGCCCTAGCCAGTGCCAAACTACCCCCATCAAACCTCACATTACAGGAAAGGAAGGCTCTGACATCCCTTAAAAAAGACTTGAATATCACCATTCTGCCTGATGATAAAGGAAGATGCACAGTTGAACATAATACATTGGACTACCATGCAAAGGTGACCAAACTACTTTCTGTATTGAGAAAGCCAGTAGGACAACTAGAGAAACATCTTCAAAAGAAAAAATACAGCAAGTCCAGTTGATTTGAATTAGTACTATAGATAAGACCTTGGCTTGTTTCCTTCTTATTTTCAGCAAACAGGGTAAAGTGTGGGCATCAAGGATAGAATAGTTTGGCAGGCTTTTGATTGTGCTAATGAGTAAATATACAGTGTGCAAAGCATGCAGAAAACATTTTGCAATTTGATTCATAGAGCTTATTCGTACAAATAATTTCAGGTTTTACTAACAAAATCCACAAATGCAAGCAAACAACTATGAGCTTTAAGAGCATAAAATCCCAATTTAAAAATAATTGGATCAATATAATCGATCACATTTTGGATTGTAGCCCCAGTGATGGGGCCACTACAGACAATGCCATTGCAATTTTTTATAGTCGATCTGGCAACTGCGCCACTGAAAACTTGGAACCTACACATACAACACAATGTGGTTTCCCATGTATGGAAAAAAATAGATGACTGTGTTTCCTAATTCCTAATCCTCAATTTCTTCTGCTATATTATAACAATGAAATAAATGTCTACACTTACCTGTATTGCTTCTTGCTTTACCTAAGAAATAAAGTGACAAAATATTAAGAATTTTGATTACAACACAGCAGGAATCAATAGCAGAGATGAGTGAAACAGATTGAGAAATTGTGTTTTGTCTGAAAAATGTTTCACCTCCCTATTCAAACACGAAATGGAACTAGAAGTAGAATTAATTCGTTTTTTTTACTACAGTCTGTTCTTCATTAATGTATGGCTTTTGGCTAAACTAATTTTATGAATAATTTTATAAATATAAATAAGGTCAATATGCAAAAAAAGAAGAGTGAATATAGAGATGTTGGTGGTTAGCACTACAAGAAATGTAGTGCACACGGAATGCAGAATTAAAGCAAGCTAAAGCCAAAGCATGGAAGCTGCCATATTTTAAGATAATGGAAGGGAGTACTTTGAAATTAATATTTGAGGTAACAGAGTCAGTTCAGAATAACTTATAGGTTCAAATAAAGCTTCTAGGTTGAAAACCTTGAGAGAAGCATAATGTTGAATAATGTTTCCATTATACAATAATGACAGTAAGAATATAGCAACAATATAAAAATTATAATCAAGAGTGAAGTACTATAAACTCCTAAGAAATATTTTAGCTATTTATCATATGTAAATACCAGGCAACTTACTAGCAGCTGCATTTCCACCCGTATCTGCAAACAAAGGGCACATACAAATTAGGAGACAATAAATACACTGATAAATGTCATTAATAAGAAAACAACATGCAAAAAAAGTTTTAGCTGAAAAATACACTTTAAAATCACCTGTCTTTATTAATTGAATTGCAAATATGATTTTATATTCTGAGCTTTATTACACAAATGAGATACTTTGGCCTTTGCTAAAGGCTTCCATTGTGGTTTTGGTTATTTATCTCTCTTAGTTGGTAACCTTTTAATTAACTAAAATACCTGAAAGTTCTAGAGGGGATACTTGGGGGCACAGTTACTATTGGTTGAATATCGAGGGTTAATTAACCCTCGATATTCGACCATCGAAGTTAAATCCTTCGACTTCGAATATCGAAGTCGAAGGATTTACCACAATTCGTTCGATCGTTCGATCGAAACGATTTGAATCCATCGATCTTCGATCACAAATTGCTAGGAAAGCCTATGGGGACCTTAGTTCGAATCATTCGATTCGAAGTCGTAGTCGAAGGTCAAAGTAGCCAATTCGATGGTCGAAGTAACCAAAAAAATACTTCGAAATTCGAAGGATTTGAATCCATCGATCTTCAATCACAAATTGCTAGGAAAGCCTTTGGGGACCTTAGTTCGAATCATTCGATTCGAAGTCGAAGTCGTAGTCGAAGGTCAAAGTAGCCAATTCGATGGTCAAAGTAGCCAAAAAAATACTTCAAAATTCAAAGTATTTTTCCTTCTAATCCTTCACTCAATGTGCCCCTTGGTATTTAGGGTTTTACAAATATATTACCAAATACTACTTTTGCTTCATTACATACATACACAACTCAGGTCACATGTTTTTTGAATGCATTCCTCATGCAATGAAATCAATATTTACATGTAGAGCTACATTGTCATTGTTTAGCGGTAATAGAAACTGCCATATCAGGAAAAACAAAATTAAAAATGAAAGGGGATCTAAACCCAAATAATTAAAAGATGTTAAAAAAAAATCCAAAAAAAAGTTAAAAGATTGTTTTGTTTTTTAAATGTTTTTCTAACATTAAAAAAAAAGAAAAGTAAAAATCTGTGAGTGAGTATTTCTGTGATAAACTCTAATCTCATATTTTGATAAATCTGCCCTGAATCATGGTAAAAAGTTTTATGTTGCTAAATCTGCCTCAAAGTGTTAGCAACTCAATGGGACAGATCTATCAAAATGTGAGATTAGACCTGACCACAGAAATAGCTCACCCGATGTGTTTATTTCTATGGTATTTTTAGAAGTGCATTTATCAATGGGGGAAGTTGGGGGCATATTTATCAAAATGTGAGATTAGTGCTCAAGTGATGGGCAAATCTGACCCATTCGCTTAGCCAAAAATTAGCAAAATGGCAAAAAAGTGGTCAAACGCAAACTGCACAACAATTTTTCAAAATGCTCAACAATTTTTTTACTAGCCATTGTAGACTATGAGCATTTTTTTTTCTTAGCGAAACAAGGCAAAATAATTTGCTCATCCGTAGAGCTCAACACAAAGCTCATTCATATTGGATTATAAGAATCATGTTTATCAGTGGGTGAAAGCTAAAGTTCACTATTTGATAAATACATTCTAAAAAGCTCTAATCTTACATTTTGATAAATCTGCCCCTATGGTTAACTGACCATACAAACATTGTGTGTTTAAAAGGTCTGTACTGTAAAATAACATAAGTTAAAATTTAGTTAGTTTAGTTTAGTTAAAAATGCATATAGTTAAATAATCTTAATAAGTATGTAAATAAAGTTTCTTTTAGATAAATAATGAAACATGGCTGCTGATTGCATCTTAATCATAGAATTGACTAGAGCTTCTCTTTACAAGCAGAGGTTCACAACTTAACTGTTATATGTTATAAATAAAGACAATAATAATGTAAGCAACATTATGGTTTTCCTATCTGTATTTTAGTTTATTGTGAATTATTCTTAATTGTTGTTATTTATTTATCCAAAAAAAAAACCCATGGTGACAACTGGGACTCATGATGTGAAATGAAGAAATGTGATAAGATATCAGTTTTTCAGCATTAGCAAATGAAGCACAGGACATGGCTCCTTACCAGGCATTTTGGGCTTTGGTGTTCCTGTAACCAAATATAAACAATTTAAAAGACAATAAAAGGGGGGTAATTATGTTAAAAAAAACTTTATAAACACAGGACACACAATAAAAGAAAATTAAAGTATAAAATTGTACATGATTCCTTAAATTATTTCTAAAATATATACATATTAGTTTAGGTAATTTAAAAGTTGTAGCTAACAATGAATATCCAATGACTTCAAATTACTAAATTAATTTATACCTACATTTAATTAGTATGTATTATATGTATTATATTTCTCCTAAAGTTTGCTAATTCTTCACAACAATAAAGGAACATAGTTTTAAGATCTCTGTACTGGACAAGTAGAAATACAAGATAAAAATAATTACAACAATTTCTATTTATCAATTGACATTTTAAAACTGATAACAGGAAAAGAGAAGTATATCATCTTATTTAGCAAAAAGAAAGATACTTTCTTTACTATAAATATTGGTTAACATAGTTTTAAATAATAATATACATCATTTTACCATACCTGGATTTTTTGTAGTCGTAACTTTTAAGATGAAAAAAAGATGGTATTTAATACAAATTGAAATTCTTTTGTCAACATAAATATTTAAAAATAATCTGACTATATTTATATATACACTTTGAATGAATATACTGTATATACTTTAAATTGTATTTTATTTCAATCATCACTTATTTAATAATAATCTATCAAATGAGAAAAACATAAAAATAATTGTCATAGTTGCTGGAAATTTAGGACAGAAAATACTATAATGAAATTATTTGTGTGTGCCGTGAGGTTCTTTCTACATTGCTGCTTTGGGGGGTTGCCGAGCCTCCACCCACGTGCACCAGGTACATCTTCACTTATCGACAAGGTGGGTGTGCTAATCCACACTACATTGCCTGGATTTGCAACAGTGGGCAGACACTTTGGGTGAAAAACCTCGAATCAAATTTGATCTAATTCAATTCAAATTTGATTTGAATTTTCAGCTCAATCCTATTCACGTGTTTTTTTTTAAAAAAAATTTCTATAGGTCGTTTTTTTTTAGAATTTTGAGTTTTTGGGAGTTGATGAGAGTTTTTAGTAACTCCCAAAAACTTGAAATTCGACCCTTGATAAATCTGCCCAATAGTGTATATATATCAACCATAAGGGTAACCATAAGGGTAACAAAAATGACTCTCAGAAGAAAATAAAACTTATTATTATAGATAACAAGATTATACTTAATTTATCCACATTTCAGATCTCAAAATTTTTAGTAGGCTATAGATAGCTAGATTCTATATTATATTATATGCCTGCACCATTTTGGTTGAACATACTAGGGAGATTTTTTTTTCATTTACTGCAGGTGATTCATACTAATCTTTTCTATTCTATAATAGAATATTCCAAATACATCTAATTCAACCATAGTTTGAAGCTCAAAAATGTTAGTATAGTACAGAATTTTCAGTCAAATATATTTAAAAAGTTATTTATTTTAGTGCGATATAGCTTATATTAAATTTTTATTTTTGCATTAGTTCTCCTTTAAATGAATTTAATAAACTCTTGAAATGAGTTACAAAAGTATACAGTCTACCAGGTATAAGTATATACAGTGTAAGGAACATGGGACTTAATGTAAATTATTAGTGGAAAATGTAAAATCCAATTGGATTATCTGAGGCTTTAGAAAAAATGATATTTGACACTTTTTATGCAGAATTTTGGAAGTAGTTATTAGAAATGAAATGTAATCAAATGAAATATCAATTTTACTCTAAACTGAAGTAATTATTGTATTAAAAAAGATTTTAACATTAAATTAATAAACTCCTCTAAAATAAAGACAGGGCATATGTATACTTTATGAAAGCAGCTGAAATGTGACCATTGTAAAAAAAAATCTAGACATTGAAAACCAGAAGAAAACCCAAATTACACATATATGTGTAATATATTTATTAAAATTCGAATTATGAATTTCTAAGTTTATTTAAATTTGAAAAACTCAAAGTTCACCAAACTTGGATGTGTACTTATTTATTATAAAGTTCTGATCACAATAACTCAATCAATTAAAAATGTGAAAGAAAATTGAAGGCAGTAAAATTCTACCAAAACCACAAATTAGAAATATTGCTTAAACTCCCATTGTCTTCTATGTGTACTTGTTAGCTATTAGATGCTTTTTGTGCTTAATAAATCTTGAACATTTAAGTTTCTCAAGCACAGGAAAAAATTCAATTGTGATAAAAAGTTGATGCAAATCTGCTCCTAAGATTTATAACTCTTCAAAGTAAGTCCTTCATCTTTAATTCATCTAACCCCTTATTGTGTAAAGACCTGGGAAAGTTTGATTTAAATCAGGTAATTCCTAATATTTATACTTTACTAAACTATAATGGACAACACTGATACCCTATTCCCTTTAAAGGAGAAGGAAAGGTTAAAACTAAGTAAGCCTTATCAGAAAGGTCCATCTAAATATAACAGTAAACCCCCAAAGTAGTGCTGCTCTGAGTCACCTGTCAAAAGAAAGACAGCATTTCTTTCCATCTATTGTGTACTCATGGGCTTCTGTATCAGACTTCCTGCCTTCAGCTTAAACCTCATTGCCCTGGGCAAGAACATGCTCAGTTTGCTCCTCCCCCCTCCCTTCTTTGCTGTAATCTGAGCCCAGAGCAGGGAGAAACTCAGGCAGGAAGTGATGTCACACCATGTTAATACTGAAGCTGCTATCCTAAACAAACAGAGGGCTTCTAGAGCTCTTTACTCAGGTATGGTAAAACATTCTACAGAATAAATATAGCATTCTAGCTTGCACAATTGCAGCTAATCTATTGGTAATAAAATGCCTCTGTAGCTTTCCTTCTCCTTTAACATAGTTCTGTGACTTTGTACTTTTTGGATTCTGAATTTTTCTATCCTCAGGGTATAATAAATCTTTCCACAAAAAAAAACAGATTTTATAGTAAAAATGTTTTTAATAAATCTCGAAAAATTCTTTTTTTTTGCTCTGAAAACTACAAATTATTCGAGGTTCGGATATTCAGAGCTTGATAAATAACCCTCAAGCTCTGAATATCCGAACCTCAAATAATTCAGAATTGTTTGGAGTTTTCCACAAAAACTTGTTTTTTGCAACAAAACCCCTAAATCATCCGATATCAGTACGGACATCAGCACAGACACTAGAACCTTCCCCACTGACATATACAGGACTTTGAGAGCTTTTAGATGCTCAAGCTCCGAATATCCAAACCTTATAATAATATAATAATTTTTAGTTTTCGGAGCAAAAAAACTAAAATTTTTCGAGATATATTAAAGTCCAATGGTCTAAAACCTCCGAATCTGAAACCCCGGCATCTAAAAGTTCTCGAGGTCCTGTATAAGTCAATGGGGAATTTTTCAGTGTCTGTGCTGATTTCCGTACCAATATCCGATGATTTCAGAGTTTCAGTGCAAAGAACTCAGAAAAAAACATTTTTGTAGAAAACTACAAACAATTCAGAGTTTTATGGGAAAGCTCTGAAGTTTGCCCGACTCTATTTTTTCTGGCTTTTTTAATAAGGTCCATTCAGGAATTCGGAGTTGCTTGAAGTTTGATATTAGAAATACTGAAATAAATTCATACCTTGATAAAAAAAAACCTTAGACTTTAATAAAAAAAAAACCTTTAGTATTAATAATTCATAATATGCTTAATTAAAATGGAAAACTAGTACAAAATTAAAAACACTCTGTAAAATGAATGGGTAAGGGATTCAGTCCATGATTGTAAAATATTATAACTAAAGTAATTATGAAATGCTCTTTGTGTTATTTAAAATTAAATTTTATTTTTAAACAAGTCAACAACTGGGACACAAACCTTGTCTACCAATTATACCAGAATATATTTTTCATTTCATGAGCACTAAGCAGGAATTTTGCACTTCAGTATCATAAAATGTACACTGTACTAATGCACTATATTGTACTAATATTGTGGTAGTAATGTTTTGCAAATACATACAGATTAATGTGTCAACTTTTGCTTGCTGGAATTTCAGGACAGAAAACTATTTTGAAAAATAGAAATCTTGAAAGCTGGGGTGCACAGCTTACCTGAAGTTTTGGAAGTAGTCTTATCTATAGAAAAGAAAATGTAGTAGTTATCATAATTACAAAGTTATAAGAAATGTGTATCTTATTAATAAGCAAAAAGGAATAATAAAGAGTTAGTTTAATTATCAAATTACATGGAAAGATTAAACTAGTTATATTTTGGTGTTTAGTGTTTAAAAACGCTTTACACATTATGAGCAATCAATGGGGAATCCTCTTGCAACTACTGTGCCACTAGCTGTTGAGATCTTAGAAAAAGTTTTATCGAGCAATATTGCTTGAAAGAATGCTTACCTTTATATTACCATTTAAGGGCAGATTACAACATTCTAATTAAACTAGTTATGCTTTGGTGTTAAATGCTAAAAAATTCTTTATATTAACTTTAGGGGCATATTTTTGAACATTCGAATTTCTTTTTGAGCTGCAATTCAATTTTTTGAAAAAAATTAAAATTGAAAACGTGAATATAAAAATTCTGCATCTAAAAGCTAGCGAGTTCATGTACAAGTCAATGGGAGCTGTATTAGCAAAATTCAAGCTTTCGATTTGAGTTTTTGAGATTAATTTGAAATTTAGCAGAATCGTGAAATGATTGGAAGAATGGAATTCCACTGCACATAAATTAATTATGTTTTTAATTGATAGAGTTCTTGAAATGTGGGTTTTTAATTATGAATACATTTGAAGTTTTTAAGAAAATTCAACTTCGAAATTCAAATTTTTCATAAATCATCCTTAAGAAGGACTATTTACTAATTAAACTTTAACTAACAACACGAGCACCAAAAAAGAATTGACAAAATTCTCAAAACTAAGAAAAAGTAATATTCCTGTATTTTTCATGGAAAATAGTTGCATTCCAATTAGAATCACAATGTTCAATTAATTTTCAGTGAGGCTTAAAACCTTGAATATTTTTATAAATTGTGAAATATTTTGTAAAGAACTGCTTGTGAATATTCCCACTGACTTCTATACAAACTCGTCAGCTTTTACCTGATGAGCATTTTCTGGCACCTTTTTAGTATGTTTTTTTCAAAAATGTACTATTTGAGGTTCTAAAGAATATTCTCAAGTATACTTTTGTTTGTGTTTTTCAGTGAATTTTGAAAAATCACCCCTTAGTATATTATAGATGGACCTGTTATAAGCAACACTTCAATTAGTCTTTATATATATATATATAGATATATATATATATATATATATAGATATATATATATATATAGATATATATATATATATATATATAGATATATATATATATATATATATATATATATATATATATATATATATATATATATATATATATATATATATATATATATATATATATATATATATATATATATATATAAAATCCAAAAAAGTGAAGTGCACACTGGGGAACTTTTGTTTAATTTAAAAAGTTCATTTTATTAAATATAAGTTAAAAATAGGTCAACGTTTCAGTCTGTTCCTGAGACCTTTATCAAGACCATTATATATGTATATGTATATGTATGTATATATATATATATATATATATATATATATATAGATATATATATATATACAAGGGAATATAAAATATAAAACAACTCTGGATAAAAGAATTCCAGAAAAAATACAGTTTCCTATATAACACCACTCAGACTAATCCCTGTTGGCACCAGACCATAACATTTTTTTTTTTTATTGTTGTTTCTTGTGTTTTATAGATCCTCCTACAGATGCTGCTGGTAAGCAATGTTTTGGGAATTGATATACTGCATATTGACATATACATGTAGACACACACACTGGTGAAAATGTATTGTAAATGTGAAAAAACACTTTAATTTCCCCATCTAATGTTGTCTGTATCATAACTGCAATATTACCCTTATCATGCAAAAATTTTTATATATCTATATTTGCTATAGTAATAGATACTGTTCTAATTTTTTTGATCTTTCAATATGACTTTCCTATTTAAGACCTAACAAGTCGACTGCAGGTGAAGTTTGGGTTTGATTTTAAAAAATAATGTTACAATAAACCCCCCCAAGATTAGATGTTTGTTAAATTTTAATATAGTGCATCTCTTTGCATGAGACATAAAATGGTAGTAAATTAATTTTAAGACTTGATTTTTCTGGATTAAAGCACCCCTGGGTAACATGTTGGTAATTTCAAGAGTATGCTAGAAATTATACTACAGCAAAATGTATGTGGAGAATTTAATGACATTTCTATGAAGGAAGTAGTATTAATTACAAACAGAATGTTTACTTACTTGGTGTTTTCAGAGTTGTTGTACCTATAACAAAATAAGATGAGAGTTAGTAAACACAAAGCACTGGTCAGTCTCCAGGTGATCTGTATAAATAGATCAAATTCGTATTTTCCTCAATAATTAAATACATTAATTTCATGTATTTCTACAGAGCAGAATTTGTAATGCTGCAATTTAAATGTTGACCGAAAATAGCATTAAATATGGTAAGTCAAAATAAATCACACACTTTTCTTGTTCGGTAAATAAACGTGGAAAAGAAAAAATCTGAAAGATGTTTACATCATTGTTTTCCCTGGTTCCTGCAGTTTTTAGATATTGCATGTGGTTTAATAGGCCTTAGCATAATATAAAATTACTTTTCTTCATCATAGACACCGATCTTTGCATTCAAAAGTGTTGATGGAAATTTCATTCTTACAGAAGGTACAGGTAGAAAACTTCTATGGGGGTCTCGGAACATGAAAAATTTACTTTTTTTTAAAGGTGCTTGTAAAAATGCATTGTATAGCATTGGTAGCTATTTTAATGACTTATCGAATGAAGTACTTAATAGCATCAATTACATTTTGAGCAAAATTTGCAATGAATGAATACGAATAGATATAACAAGAAATATATCTTTAAATGGTATATTATTTCATCACCGCGTATTCAATAACAATCCATCAAATGAGAAAAACATATAAATAATTTTCATAATTGCTGGAAATTTAGGACAGAAATTACTATAATAAAATTAAAACCAAATGAATTTAAAAAATACCTGGGGCTTTGGAAGTAGATGTAGCTGTAAGAAAAAAAAAACATATAGTATGTGACACAGTTATAAATGCAGTCAGAATCTTCTTGCTAGAAAGTATACTAAAGAAAACAAATATCACATCTTAAGCTAGTATTTTATTTTAATCAGCATAAAGAAATTTATGAAAGCTATAATTCATGATTGAAAACAATTTTTGTTTTTTAAAACATGAGAATCATTAACATATTTCCCAGAATTTTAGGACTGAAAACAAAAGGAAAGGAAATGATAACCACATAAACTTACTTCGGGCACTAGAAGTAGTCGTAGCTTTAAAAAAAAAAAGTAGTATTTCATATCATTAAATAGGGATCAAATTTATTTTAGGAAAGGTATAATATAAAACAATTGTAATGTCAGACCTTACCTGGCATTTGGGTAGTAGTTGGAGCTTTAAAAAGAAAATAAATAAATAAATAAAAACATTTATTTAGTAAAGATAAAAAATATTAACAAAATACCCCTAAAAGAAACACAGGAAGGATTATTTATCAAAATCAAATTTGTGAAAATGTCAACTTTTTTTCTAATGTGATTAAAATTAATAGGCTTCAATATGTTACCAAGCTCAAATCTTTGTTAATTTATAACAAAAGTTAAATGTATTTTTTTTTATAGAATAAAACACTGAAAAAACATTAAATACATTGAATTGATGTTCTACTCATCATTTTCAATGGGTCCAAAAACTCTCACAAATTAAAAAAATGTTGAATTGAAAAAATATTGCTTACATTTTGTCTAGAAAAATTTTTACCTTTGCATTCCAGTTTTTGAAACAATCATTTCAATTTGTGAGTTCTGGCACAAAGAAATTGAATTGGGGCTAAAATTTGAATTTGAATGTTGATAAATCACCCATAGTTTGTCAACCACAAGGGTGGCAAAAATGGCACTCACAAGAAAAACACAACAATGGAGGAAATGTATAATTATAAGTAGTGCAGATGAATAGAAAAGTCCCAATTACACATAATTTATCCACATTTCAGATCTTAATATGTTACTTATCTGCATCTCAGACACATCTTTACATGCAAAGGTGTTAATGGAACTTTCATTCTTACACGGGGTACAGGTAGAAAACTACCAGGGGGGTCTCACAAATACTGGACAAGTAATAGTATTAGTATTAAAAACACATGACTGTTTTTTATTTAAGGGCTTGTATAAATACATTGTATAGCATTGGTAGATATATTAATGACATATTGAGTTAAGTATTTAATTTTTTTAGTATTTAGTATTTAATAAAATTGTTATTCAGACCAGTTTCTGAACTGACTTTACTTATCCCCTTAGAAATAAAGTGGTGGTATCTATAGATACCAAACAGGGAGTGTCATGTCTCCAGCATAAGATGTCATTATGCTGCTACATTTCATCGCTCACTTGTAGTGAACTCCCTCCACTGGATGCCTGTTGTAATTACTCAAGGTCTTTTCATCTATTTATTCTGCACCTCCATATGGCTTAAAGCAAAATTGCATTTGGACTTATCTGGCTACTATAGTTCTACCATGTGACCCAGCACAGTGCCTTGTGGGAGCTAAGACTCCATTTTACAGTCCATGCTGAGGAAGAAGCACATACTTTCTCATTCTCCCTTCATGGTAGAATCGCTGGTAAGCAAATGAACTTAAAGTTACATTAAGCCACCTCTACAGCTGCCAGCACCTCAGAGACACTGCTGCAGACACATGTTATGCCAGATAATGTACTTTTTGTTGTGGTTGTGTACTTATGCATGTTTTATATTACTGTTCATTGCAAAACATACTTATTTCATGTTCTGTTATTTCTTACAGTTTCACCTCTCTACTCTCCTCTATTCCACTTGACTATCCAGTAAAATCTACAGACTCCACACTCTCTTTATTGGATTGTGGGTAGGCTTAGCTGCATGTCAAACTACACATTGCCCCAGGGTAATACATAGGGAGGACAGAACATATATATATGTATAATCTTTAACTTTAACTAAAATTAATCTCAGAATGGAAAAATATCAAGAAATGTGACCATTGTAAAAAAAATTATAGACATTGAAAATTAGAAGAAAAACTTAAAGCCACTTTACACATGTCTGTGTGATATATTTATCAAAATTCAAATTATGAACTTTGAGTTTTTTTAAATTTGAAAAAGCACAAAGTTCACCAAACTCGGAAATGCAATTACTTATTATAATGTTCTGATTACAATAACTCAATCAATTATAAAAGCAGCAAAATCACATTCTACCCATAATTTTCAATGAGTGTACCACCTGTCTACAACATGTCAAAGAATTAAAAAAAAATTGGAAAATTGCTTTAAAATTGCCTAGGACAACTCCATTGACTTTGATGTGTACTTGCTAGCTATTAGATGAAGAACTTTTACATTCAAGTTTTTTCAGTTTTTAGGGGACTTATAATAAATCTTGAACATTTAAGTTTCTCAAGCACAAAAAACTAAAATTGTGTTAAAAACTGGATGATAAATCTGCCTCTAAGATTTTATAACTCAAATCAGGTAGATCCTAATTATTTATACTTTGCTAAACTATAATGGACAATGCTGAGACCCTTTTTACTCTGACATAGTTATTTAACTTTTGGTTCTTGGGTGACTTATTTATGCCTCTCAGTTGGGTGAAAATAGGACAAATTAATTTAAAAAATACCTGGGGCTTTGGAAGTAGATGCAGCTGTAAGAAAAGAAAAACATATAGTATGTGACACAGTTATAAATGCAATTAGAATCTTCTTGCTAGAAAGTATACTAAAGAAAAAAAAATATCACATCTAAAGCTAGTGTTTTATTTTAATCAGATAAAGAAATTAATGAAAGCTATTATTCATCATTGAAAACACAGTTGTTTTTTTAAACATGAGAATCATTAACATATTTCCCAGAATTTTAGGACTGAAAACAAAAGGAAAGGAAATGATAACCACACAAACTTACTTCGGGCACCAGACGTAGTCGTAGCTTTAAAAAAAAGTAGTATTTCACATAATTAAATAGGAATCAAATATCTTTTAGGAAAGGTATAGTATAAAACAATTGTAATGTCAGACCTTACCTGGCCTTTGGGTAGTAGTTGGAGCTTTAAAAAGAAAATAAATAAATAAAAACATTTATTTAGTAAAGATAAAAAATATTAATAAAAGACCCCTAAAAGAAACACAGGAAGGATTATTTACCAAAATCAAATTTATGAAAATGTCAACTTTTTTTCTAATGTGATCAATATTAATAGGCTTCAAAATGTTACCAAGCTCAAATTTTTGTTAATTTATAACAAAATTAAATGAATGAAATGTTAAAATTTTTATATAATAAAAACCTGAAAAAACATTGAATGCATTGAATTGATGTTCTACTCATCATCATCATCATCATCATCATCATTTATTTATATAGCACCGACAGGATACACAGTGCTTTACCTTAGTTATAACAAACGAAATAAATGGTGGCTAACAAACAAGGGTTTACAGAGTACAATATTATTGAGATTGAGACATTAGGATTTTAGAAAATTGTTTAGAAATAATTTTGTTATTTTGATACAGCAATGATTGATTAATTAAGGTACATTAAATAAGCTTCTTTAAACAGGTGGGTCTTTAAGGAGTGCTTGAAAGTTTGGAAAGAAGGAGAAAGTCTGAAAGCTCGAGGCAGAGAGTTCCAGAGAAAAGCAGAAGCCCGAGAGAAGACTTGTAGATGAGAATGGCAGAATTGATGAGAAGAAAAGTGAGGCGAAGATCAGAGCAGAGCGATGGTTGCGTGAAGGAGTGTATTTGGAGATCAGAGATGAAATATAGGGAAGGGCTTCAGTATTAAGTGCCTTGAATGTGAGTGTTAGTAATTTGAATTTGATTCTAGAGGAGATTGGGAGCCAGTGAAGGGACATGCATATGGGAGCAGCTGATGTTGCACGGTAAGATAGATAAATGAGTCTAGCAGCAATATTTAGCACATATTGGAGTTGTAAAAGGTGACTTGTTGGAATACCTGCGGGAGTAGGTTGCAGTAATCAAGACGGGAGATGATGAGAGACTGAATCAGTGTTTTAGATGATTCTGAAAGCACACTCTGTTAAATCAAAAAATGTATTGCATGCTAGTTACCCCACATGGCAACAGCATGTCGCCCTATGCGTTTCGACCTACAAAGGTCTTCATCAGGGGCACAAAAAATAATATAAAAGGCCTTTTTATTATTTTTTGTGCCCCTGATGAAGACCATTGTAGGTTGAAACGCGCAGGGCGACATGCTGTTGCCATGTGGGGTAACTAGCATGCAATACATTTTTCATTTTTTGTTTTAACAGAGTGTGCTTTCCTTATTTTTTTGTTTCATGATTTATTGGAGACTACAGATGGGCAGCCTCCTTTAGGATTAGCACCTCGCAGATATTTGATTTTTTTGTATTTTCTGATTTATAACTAAGGAGTGTGCGCCTTCTGCTTTTGATGTTTTTTAGATGATTCTGAACTGAGATATGGTCATATTCGTGCAATGTTGCGCAGTTGAATACAACAAGATTTTGCAAGTGTTTTAATGTGTGGTGAAAAAGAGAGGTGAAATGAAAGGTTTTGTTGTTTACTGTGAGTAATATCTGAGGGACAGGGAAAGATCTTGGAGGAAATATAATAAGTTCTGTTTTTGAAAGGTTCAGTTTCAGGTGGCGCTGTGACATCCAGGAGGAGACAGTAGAGCAACAGACAGTATGTAACTTGGGAAAGGACAGAATAAGAAAGATCAGGAGTAGACAAGTACAGTTGGGTCATCAGCATAAAGGTGATCAAGGGATGGTGATCAAGGCTTGGATCAAGGGATGGTTTTTTGAGGATAGGAGTGATTAGTGCTTGTTTGTATAAGGATGGAAAAGTACCAGTAGAGAGTGAAAGGCTGAATAGGTGGGTAGGTGCAGGAGAGAGTGTATCAGAATTTGGATAGAGGAGGCGAGAGGGTATGGGGTCAAGGGAACAGGTTGTGGGTTTTAAGCAGGCTAGAAGTTTGCTAACGTCATCTAGTGTTGCAGGGGTGAAGGAGTGAAAAGTGGATGTGAGTGGACTGCACGTTAGTCTGAGATTGTTGTCAGATGGTATGCTCAGCCTAATGAGATCGATTTTATTCATTAAACAAATGAGCAAGATCTTGGGAAGTTACATTAATGGGTGGAGGGGTGGAGGCTGAATGGGAGTGAGTTAAATGTGGAAAACAGTTGCTGCAGTTTAGAGGACAGAGTGGAGATTAAAGAAGAAAAATATTGTTCTTTGGCTAATGATAGAGCTCGATTGTAGGAGAGCATGAATTTGAAGTGGATGAAGTCAGGATCAGTTTGTGACTTTCTCCACCGTCATTCAGCTGATCTACTACAATTTCTGAGGTACACTAGTGTGCAAGGGTTGGGGTTTAGCTGGTCGGCTGTGACAGTGGTAGAAGCAGCAAGGGAGACAAGAGCTGTCGAATGAGCATTGTTGTAGAGAGAAGCTGCCATTTTGGGACAGTAAAGATTGTTAATTTGAGAGATGGATTGTGCTGATACTGTTGATAATTGATGTGGATCATAAACATACTCATCATTTTCAATGGGTCTAAAAACGCTCACAAATGTTGACTTGAAAAAATATTGCTTACATTTTGTCTAGGAAAAATGTTACATTTGCATTCCAGTTTTTGAAACAATCATTTGAATTTGTTAATTATGGCAAAAAGAAATTGAATTAGGGCTAAAATTTAAATTTGAATGTTGATAAATCACCCATAGAGTGTCAACCACAAGGGTGACAAAAATGGCACTCACAAGAAAACAACGACAATTAAGGAAATGTATAATTATACATTATACATTATTAATTATACATTATTAAATGTATAATTATATATACTGCAGATGAATAGAAAAGTCCAAATTACACCTAATTCATCCACATTTCAGATCTGAATAAGTTACTTATCTGCATTTCAGAAACAGATCTTTACATGCAAAGGTGTTATTGTAAATTGCATTCTTACACAGGGTACAGGTAGAAATCTACCAGGGGTTTCACAAATCCTGTCCAAGTAATAGTATTAGTATTAAATACACATAACTTTTTTTTTTTTAGAGCTTGTATGAATACATTGTATCCAACATGAAAAGTTGTGGTTAATTAATGGGTCCAATAGGCAGAACTTTGCTGCAAAATTCAAGTGCTTTATTGTGTAACGACATGAGCAAAGCTCTTTCTCAAGTGTTAACAAAAAACCGTCTCAATTACATTCTTAAAGGGTAAACTCCACCCCTAATTAGTGGTATTAAGTAACATCACCATCCCCCATTCCCATTTGGTGTCAGTGTAGAATTAAAAGCTGGAAAACATATTGGCCACTGCCCTTGGGGTACAATTTAAGGGCCTAACCAACGCGAAGGAGTCCACAGGGATAAAAGTCCAAACAGTTTCATTTAAAAAGTCCAAAGATCCATGTAAAATGTCCAAACACGTTCAAGTCCTGGTAACTTATTTGACCCCGGCATTGCTCAAAGGCCTGCCCAGAGCTCAAGTTAGCATCACAAAAGAAATTACATCTGAGATGAACAACATTATTGTAATAGATGTATACATTTCGATAATGTTGTTTATCTCAGATGTAATTTCTTTTGAATTTTGCAGCAAGTTCTGCCTATTGGACCCATTATTAACCATAACTTTTCATGTTGGATATTATGCTTCATTGGACGGAAGCAGTGGTTATAGATCTTTTACACTGAATCTACCGCAATTTGGTAAATACATTGTATAGCATTGGTAGCTGTATTAATAACATATTGAGTTAAGTATTTAATTGCATAAATTACATTTTGAGCAAAAGTTGCAGATTGAATATGAATAGATATTGTAAGGAACTTACCTGGTGGTCTAGTGGGGGGACGGCAGGGACGCTTGCCGCCCCCTCGGCGGGGGCCCGCTGCAACGAACAGCTTCTGTTAGGCCGCAGGCGTCGGCATCTTAAGGCGCACGCGGCGAGCTCTTGGGTAACTTAAAGGCGCAGGCGCGCTGATGTAGTGACGTCAGCGCGCAATGGCGCGTAATTCAAACACTATTTAAAGCCCATTAGGGCTGTGGGACCTTGCCCGTGATAGGATATTGTTTCCTGGTGCTTCTGAGCCTTGTGCTATATTCTGAACCTGTTTGATTCCTGTTTTTGACCCCTGCCTGGCTATTTTGACTATTCTGACTTCTGGATTCTGACCCTTGCCTGATTACCGACTACCTCCTCTGATTAACCCTCTGATTGTCTTCCTGGTTTGACCCTTGCCTGCCTGATAACGTTTATTCTCTGCCTGCCTCGACCTGGCCTGTTCTGACTACTCTTTTGCCTAAACGCCTTGTACTACGATCTTCTGTCCAAAAGACTTTGCCTTACTGTCGTGCCCCTCTGCCTATCCAGAACCCTCATCTTGCACCTCTCGTTTAAGTCCAGGTGGCATCCAAGTAAGCCGAGGGCTCCTCCCGAGGTCCAAAGGCGGTCACACTACTGGTGAAGCACGAGCCGAGACCAGGGTGCCTGGTGTTTGTTCTGGTGTTGGGTGCCGACCGTGACAGATATAGCAGCAACAAATACATCTTTAAATAGTATATTGTTTCAATCAGCACTTATTCAGTAATAATCCATCAAATGAGAAAAACATACAAATAATTTTTTCTTGAAATTTAGGACAGAAAATATTATAATAAAACTAAAATCAAATGAATTTAAAGAATACCTGGGGCTTTGGAAGTAGCTGTAGTAGTAGCTGTGAGAAAAGAAAAACATATAGTATGTGACACGGTTACAAATGTAATTAGAAACGTCTTGATATAAATTAATGAAAAATAAAGAAAACAAATATCACATATTAATATAGTATTTTATTTTAATCAGCACACATAAATTCATTAAGGCAGATATAAAAAATGTCTTAAGCACAATGTAATTTCCCTATGCTTTATGGCAAAATTTTTCAATAGTTTCACTAATTGTTCATGTTTATATATTTCAGCAATCAGTAAAAAAAAGAAAAGGTGAGGTTTAAGACTATTTCAGCATATACTGGTTCCAGTCTCCCTGATGCTTCAGAAAAGAGGATTAAATATTTAATTCCCAATTACACTTCCTTGTATGACATATCACTCCTTTACCATAAACCCGAGACACAGGCTACATTTTGAAAAACGAGGATCAATAAAAAGAGTGGACTATTTCTCTGTAAACTTCTGATTGTGTTGGTAACGAGAGTCGTAAATGCAAGAATGGAAAGAAACCATGAACTGGGAGTGAAAGAGATGATTCATGTCAAGGTGGAGAAACCATCCCTGAACAGAGGCGGGGGCTTTCAACACCACCTGTCTGCTACATACAGCCTTGTTCTAACATCTGTACCCCTGCGGTTTCAGAACACTTCACCCATCCATTTATGCAATTTGCACAACTACGATTTGCTTCTAGGAGCTGCATGACACATTGGTAATCCTATCACAATAGCAGTATTTTCGTAATTGCAAATTTGCCCATGGGCATTTATCTATAGCAACCAATCAGTGATTAGCTTTTTGAAACCAGCTGCATGTAGAACAATTAATGCAGCAATCTGATCTGCCATGGGTTACTACCCATAGGCAACTTTGTTCAGTATTGACAAATGACCCCCTACTGTTTTTTAAAACAATACAGAAAACAAATGGTAAATGATTAAAAAAAAAAGTAGTATTTCACATAATTAGAGAGGGAATCAGATTTCTTTTTGGAAAGGTATAATATAAATGTTAAATGTTAGACTTTACCTGGCATTTGGGTAGTCGTTGAAGCTTTAAAAAGAAAATAAATATAAACATGTATTTAGTAAAGATAAAAAATATTAATAAAATACCCCTAAAATAAACACAAGAAGGGCTATTTATCAAAATCACAATTTTGAAATTGTGAACTTTTTTCTAATGTGATCAAAATTAATAGGCTTTAAAATGTTACTAAACTCAAATATTTGTTACTTTATAACACACTTGAAATGTAAAAAACTTGACAGAATAAAACCCGGAAAAAAAACTCAAATGCAGTGAATTCACATTCTACTCATCACTTTCAATCAGTCTAAAAACTCTCACAAATAAAAAAAAATATATAAAAATTTGAAAATCCTGAAGTGAAAAAAAAACGCTTACTTTTTGCATAGGAAAAATGTTACATTTGCATTCTAGTTTTTGAAGGATAACAAAAATGGCTCTCAAAAGAAAAACACAGCAATAGAGGAAATATATAATAACAAATACGGCAGATGAATAGAAAAGTCCAAATTACACATAATTTATCCACATTTCAGATCTCAATATGTTACTTATTTGCATCTCAGACACAGATCTTTACATGCAAAGGTTTTAATGGAAATTTCATTCTTACACAGGGTACAGAAAAAAAACTACCAGGGGGTCTCAAAATGTCCGGCCAAGTAAAAGTATTAGTATTAAATAAACATAACTTTTTTTTTAAAGAGCTTGTACAAATACATTGTATAGCATTGGTAGCTTTATTAATGACATATTGAGTTAAGTATTTAATTGCATCAATCACATCTTGAGCAAAAATTGCAATGAATGAATATGAATAGATATAGCAGCAAGAAATACATCTTTAAATTGTATTTTATTAAAATCAGCACTTATTCAGTAATAATCCATCAAATGAGAAAAAAAACATAAAAATAATTTTCATAGTTGCGGGAAATTTAGGACAGAATATATTATAATTCAATTAAAACCAAATTAATTTAAAGAATACCTGGGGCTTTGGAAGTAGCTGTAGTAGTAGCTGTGAGAAAAGAAAAACATAAAGTATGTGACACAGTTACAAATGTAATTAGAAACTTCTTGATATAAATTAATGAAAAATAAAGAAATTAAATATTACAGCCTAATCTAGTATTTTATTTTAATCAGCACACATAAATTCACTAAGTCAGATAGAAAAAATGTCTTAAGGACAATGTGATTTCCCTATTCCATTGACTTCAATGCTTTATGGCAAAAGTTTGGAGTTTCATGAATTTTTCAATGGTTTCACTAATTGTTCATGTTTATATGTTTCAGCAATCAGTAAAAAAAAAAGGTGAAGGTTAAGACTATTTCAGAATATACTGGTTCCAGTCTCCCTGATGCTTCAGAACAGAGGATTAAATATTTAATTCCCAATTACACTTCCTTGTATGACATATCACTCCTTTACTATAAGCCTGAGACACTACATTTTGAAAGAAAGAGGGGTCAATAAAAAGAGTGGACTATTTCTCTGTAAACTTAAAACTTCTGATTGTGGAGGTAACGAGAGTCATAAATGCAAGAATGAAAAGAAACCATGATCAGCCTTCAGGCTACATTTAGAACTTAAGTTCTCTACAATATTAAAGGAAAACTATACCCCCCAAACAATGTAGGTCTCTATTAAAAGATACTGAGTAAAACAGCTCATGTGTAAAACCCTGCTTCATGTAAATGAACCATTATCATAATAATATACTTTTTTAGTAGTATGTGCCATTGGGTAATCATAAATAGAAAATTGCCATTTTAAAAAATAAGGGCCACCCCCTGAGATCGTAAGATTCACTGTACTCAAATACAAACCACATGTAAGGTCACATGAGCCAATTAACAGACAGAGTTCTGCCTTTTGCTTCCTCACTTCTTCCTGTTACAGTTAGTGTTGTAGTATTTCTGGTCAGGTGATCTCTGAGGCAGCACAGATAGAGTCACGAAATGGTGGTTCAAGGCAAGAGATGTAAAAGGGCAATATTTATGTAAATATATATTCCAGTTTGGTAAGATTCTTTAATATGTCATACAATTTGATATAAACTATCTGTTGCTTAAGTATTCATTTTGGGGGTATAGTTTTCCTTTAAATATGTAATTAGTGTATGTCAATAATATCCTGTTGCAAAAAAAATATCCATTACATTGGACACATACCAGGGACTGTCAGGGTAGTAGTATCTATAAGGGAAAAAAAAAAGATAAAATCATCCAAAACCAAATCTTGGATAAAGATGGCCGCTGGTTTGAACGAGGAGTGAAAGAGACGATTCATGTCAAGGTGGAGAAACCATCCCTGAACAGAGGCGGGGGCTTTCGACACCACCTGTCTGCTACATACAGCCTTGTTCTAACATCTGTACCCCAGCGGTTTCAGAACACTTCACCCATCCATTTATGCAACTCGCACAACTAACACCTGCTTCTAGGAGCTGCATGACACATTGGTAATCCTATCACAGTAACCCCACAGAATCTACCCCTCTGTGAGTTTACAATGTCACCTATTTGACAATTGCCATTGTAATTGGATTAGTGAAAGAGTTTATAAGGGCTAGTCCACACGGGGAGATAGCCACGCGTTTGCGGTCGCGGCGACAAAGCGCCGCGCCAGTCGCCGCGACCGGCGCAGGTGACAGTTTTGTATGGGCGCCTATGTAAAAACGCCTGTGCTAACCACACGAGGCGATGCGCTTTTCAACAGTCGCCTGAAAAAGCCTGGCGAGGCATTTTCAGGCGACTGTTGAAAAGCGCATCGCCTCGTGTGGTTAGCACAGGCGTTTTTACATAGGCGCCCATACAAAACTGTCGCCTGTGCCGGTCGCGGCGACTGGCGCGGCGCTTTGTCGCCGCGACCGCAAACGCGTGGCTATCTCCCCGTGTGGAATAGCCCGAAGAAGAGGATTTCCCATACCAGTCAATTGAACTGAAGAAGCTGCTTGGATGAGCAGTATTTTCGTAGTTGCTGGAAATTTAGGACAGAAAATACTATGATAAAATTAAAACCAAATGAATTTAAAGGATACCTGGTTCTTTAGATGTAGTTGTAGCTGTGTGAAAAAAAAACACATAGTATGTGACACAGTTACAATTGTAATTAGAAACTCCTTGATAGAAAGTAATGAAAAATAAAGAAAACAAATATCATATCTTAAGCTAGTATTTTATTTTAATCAGCACAAATAAATTAATGAAAGCTACTGTATTATTCATCAATGAAAACACAGTGGGGCTCATTTATCAACTCTGGGCAAATTAGCAACCAATCAGTGATTACCTTTTTGAAACCAGCTGCAGGTAGAACAATGAATGCAGCAATCTGATTGGTTAAATACAAAATTCCTCTGCACTCAACCCATTATCAATATATTTAAGACAGAGACATATTGATAATGGGTTGAGTGCAGAGGAATTTTGTATTTGTCTATATGTATTTTGTGGTCACACCCTCATTGCACCCCCGCCTAATGGTTTTAAAAACTAGTGGTGAGCACAACTTTCCCTTGTTTGCAATCTGATTGGTTCCCATGGGTTACCACCCATAGGCAACTTTGTTCAGTGTTGACAAATGACCCCCACTGTTTTTTAAAACAGTTTTTTTCAATACATTTCCAAGAATTTTATGACAGAAAACAAATAGTAAATGATAACCATATAAAAAGACTTGATGTGCACCAGAAGTAGTCGTAGCTTTAATAAAAAGTAGTATTTCACATAATTAAAGAGGGAATCAGATTTCTGTTTGGAAAGACTTTACCTGGCATTTCGGTAGTAGTTAGAGCTTTAAAACGAAAATAAATAAAAACTTGTATTTAGTAAAGATAAAAAATATTAATCAAATAACCCTAAAATAAACACACACTTGTTTAAATGTAGTACCTACAGATGTACCCTCAGTGCCAAATAATGCATTGGGGTGCAGGTATCTCTATGGCAAATATCAGTAGCATCACTCCACATGAATGTATATGTGTATTTTTATGGAAACATTTTTGGACGTGCTACTTGTCTTTCTGTTCGTTCTTTTTCCTCTATACAATTTCATGAATGAGTCATAAACAGTGTTTACAATCTTTGCTTAATCTTCTAAAATACCCACGCATTGCCTATACAAGCACAGGCTAGACTTGTCTCTTTAATGATTAACCATTCTAGACTCCTTTCTCTAAGGCACTAAACTGTAAGGACTGGAGCATTTGTGAGTTAAAAGTCACAGCCCCTGCTCTTGTTATTTATACCGGAGAGCCAGGATATAGGTGCAAAGTCTGAGCCACTTTCACAAGTTTATGGATACTTTTACCTAATCATAATTCTACATGAAGCAATGCAGACATCGCACAGTGAACATATTTGCCCTGTCTGTGTTTCTATTTATAAAGCGTGACAAGATTGTGCAGACAAAATTGCCATTTTTGTATTCACATTGTAATTGTCCTTAAGACATAATCACAAATTGCAAAAATGTATGTGAATCTGAATTATTCCACCGTCTGACATTTCCTATCCACTGCACTTTAAAGGAGAACTAAAGCCTAACTAAAGAAGTAGGTTAGAAATGTTATACGTTATGTTTCAGGCTTCTGTACCAGCCCAATACAACCACTCCCCTTTAGCAGTGAAGATCTGTGCCCCGAAAGATGCCCCAGTAGCTCCGTGCTGTTGTCAGTTACTGAGCTTAGGGACCCACTCACAATATACAGTACAATAAAATACAAATGTCCGAATATAAGTCTGTTTACTAATTTTAATACAGATAATTACTACAGGGCAGCACAGAAACCAGTGCAATTAGCATCAGAATGTAATAATCAGCCCTGTAGCATCAGCTTATATTACAGACCAACCTCATTTTCTGCTTTATAATTTGTGATGGCAAAACAAATGACAAAAAAACAGAACTTCAAGTGACCCATAATATCGAATTTGAAGGATTTTAGCGCAAAAGCTTTGATCGAAAAATCGTAAACTAACAATTCGAGCGATTTTAAGCGATTGATCGAAGGATTTTTATTCAACAAAAAAAACGTAGAAAAGTGCTGGGGAAGGTCCCCATAGGTTAACATTGGACTTCGGTAGCTTTAATTTGGCGAAGTATGAAGTCGAAGAGACAGTACTTTGATTATCGAATGGTGGAATAGTCGAACGTTTTTTACTTTGAATCGTTCGAATCATTCGGTGCGATCAAATTTGACCAATTGAAAAAGTCGGGTCACCGACGAAACGCATCGGGCGGAGAGACCAACGAGCACCTGATGTCATCTTTAAGCACCGCAGAAGGAACACACGTGGCGGAAAGGCAACGCTGGTCAGAGCGGATCCGCTGCAAAGTGCTGGCGACTTAAAGATTAATGCTCGTTTAATCTTTCACAATTGTGAGTGTAATTTTAAAATATATATTTTAAGTGTGACACTAAAGTGTGGAATGCAAGAAAACCCTGTGGTGATTGTAGATTTTGGAAAGTGGGCTAATTAAAACAAAAAGAGTGAGAATATACTACACTATATTTTTTCTTTTTTTTTTTATACTACTTGTTTCCCTAAACTGTGATAGCGCTGACTCTTTACAAACCAAACTAAATTGGTTGAATCATACACTTATTATGTTATTATATTATGTTATTATATTATTATGTATTATATATTTTGTAGACTTACCAGGGATCGTAGGTGTAGTTGTATCAAGGATTGTAGGTGTAGTTGTATCAGGGATTGTAGGTGTAGTGGTATCAGGGATTGTAGGTGTAGTCGTATCAGGGATTGTAGGTGTAGTTGTAGCAGGAATTGTAGGTGTAGTTGTAGCAGGAATTGTAGGTGTAGTTGTAGCAGGAATTGTAGGTGTAGTTGTATCTATGATGGGGGAAAAAATGAATGTCAGAATCCAAAAAAATGTAAACATGATCAGCATAGCTGGAGACACATTCAGAGGTTTTTTATTTCTTTTTTTTATATAAATTTTAGGGAGAATGCACAGATCTGGCAGATTTCAAATGTTTCATGTTGTAGTGGGCAAAATGGCCAAAATGAACTGCCATCTACTCCATGGCCTAAGCCTTACGAGTGCTTTGATTGTAATCTGTTAGGTACACTAAAAGTACACAATATTAATTATTAGTTGTTATTGTTTTTCTTTAAATAAACAATACAAGTATCTTGACTTACATAGATAATTTCGGAAAAAAACATAAGGGAAGGCCTATCTAGAATTAAGTGATATAAATCAATCAATTGAATATTTTGCTAAAAGCAGAACAGGCAATTTCTTTTACTTTCAAATTATCACTTCCTAGATGTCAGTGCACTCCTGCATTCACCGTCCATCCTAACTAGTGATGGGCGAATTTGCGCCGTTTCGCCGAAAAATTCACGAATTTCGCGCGAAATTCGCGAAACGGCGAAAAATTCACGAAACGGTGCCGGCGTCTCGTTTTCGACGCCGCCGCCCGTTTTTCGACGCCGGTGCCCGTTTTTGACGCCGGCGTCCGTTTTTTTGGAAATTTTTTTTTTGACGCCGGCGAATTTTTTCCGCGAATTTTCGCGGGCGTTTCGCGAATTTATTCGCCTGCCGCGAATCGCGCAAATTCGCCGCAAATTCGCGCCTGGCTAATAAATTCGCCCATCACTAATCCTAACCATCTATATGTGTAGCCAGTGTATGGGCATCAGGTGTCCCATTCTGGCATATAAACACGATTTTGGCATGATCTAAAAGCTTGCCTTAATAACAGTGTCCACAAAATGGCGCCTGCCTGCTTGGTGTGAGTGTTAATTCTAAGACAAAAAAAAAATATATAAAAATATTTTGTATAGTGTAAGTGAAGTTTGACAAACATTATAAAATAGGATTTGGAACTATTTTTTAAGGTAACAGACCCCCTTTAAGTCATCCTCCCATTTTGCCAGTTTGTAAACATTCCAGGGATTGTAGTTGTATTTATATCTATGTCGAACAAACTATATATATATATACAGATATGTATATCATGCTCTGAAAATGTACACTATACACTTAGCACAGCTACACTGCACAGTTACAGTGCTCGTGTATAGTTAAAACCAAAAAGATTATTGGCAAAAGTTTGCGAGTTGCATTGTATAAATTGTACCATAAAGACAAATGTTTTTTTAAAAAATATGTAATGCCTTGCTTTCACCCAAGTACATTGTTTTCACCCAAGTGGGGAATTTTCACTGTATAAAGATAACAATGCAGAAAATTAGGTTCAGAGATTGCATATGTTCTGTTAATGGAAACTATACCACATTACTACATAATCTCCCTGCGTATAAAAGCACACAATGTAGCTGACACTTACCAGGAATTGTAGGAGTCGTAGTATCTATAATGAAAGGAAAAATACTTACAGACATGTACAGTATATCAAAACAATCTAAGCTATTATATGCACTCAGCACAACTTGAGACCCATTTAGACATAATTATATTTCATGTTTTATATATTTTTCCTGATGACTTTCATTTCTTTTAAAGGGGATGTTCACCATCCAACACTTTTTTTCAGTTCAGTTGGTTTAGATTGTTCACTATAAATAAAAGCTTTTTCCAATTACTTTCTATTTTCTATGTGTGATTGTTTTTCTAATATTGAAGTGTAAAGTGTAATTCTTCACCTTCTAAAGCAGCTCTGGGAGGGAGGGTCATCGACCCTGTAAACAGTTCTAAATTAATACATTTCTTATCTTTGTCCCTGCTGAGCAGCATCCACGAGTTTCATTACAGGCAGCTGATACAATAGTTGCTAATACTCCAGAGATGCTGCTGAGAAATGTATCAACTATGTATCGCCAGGCGCAACTTCGCACAAACAACGCTAATTCACTAAGTTGTGAAGTTTCGTTGCCAGCGCCGCACGCTTGCGAAGTTACTCTAGCATTATTACGGCAGGCATAGCGAAGTTGCTCTAGCGTTATTACGGCAGGCATAGCGAAGTTGCGCTAGCGTTAGATAATTTGCATACGGCGGGAAGTTAAATTTCAATGGACGTATATGTTGAAGCAAATACATTACAATACACAAGCCCAGGGAACCTTAATAAAATAAAAAAGAGTTGTTATTTTGCCCTACACATGTGCCCACTGTATAGTTTATGTGCCGTATGTGAGGAAATGTAGGGGGGAAGGAGGGTACCAAAAAAAATGTACAATCTTTTTCAGCCTATCTCCCAGTAAAAAGGAAAAGACGCCAGCTTTTTTTGGGACTTAGAACATTTTTCAACTAAATTTTAAGAAAGTCCTATCTACTCTATTGCACTTCGCCTGGTCTGAGCTGGCGAAGGCAAGTCTGGTGATAGAGGTAACGGTCAGTAAAAACAAAAACATAGTGAATTTGCGTAGTAACACTCTTTGGCCAGAGCGAAAATACGCCTGGTGATAGAATGCGAAGCTGCACTAGTCTATCTCCTTCGCTAGCGTAATTACACCAGCGTTGGTCACTTCGCCCTTTAGTAAATTTGCCCCAATATATTGTGCACAGATGATACAAACATATAATACCCTGTATACATTTTCCAAAATGTATCCCTATGCACTTACTAGGGGTGTGGTAGTAGCTGTCAAAAAAAGTTCCATTTTAATTTTAAAAGTTGTATTAAGAAACAAAATAAATATAGATTACCCCTATAACAACACCAGCATTGCAATATTTTTAAATGCATTCAAAAATCTCTCTTCCTTATTTTCTAACTGGCTCTATTAAAAGAATGCCTGTATATAATGATTCCATTTACTATTAAAGGATAGACCATTGATACTTTTCTAAAATTTCAAGTACGCAGTACATTTAATAAGACTAATAACATGATGAGATGTATTTTTATGTTGCCTTGTTCTAAAACAACAGTTAAAGGGTGTTAGAAAGAGTGTTGCTCAACTAGAAATTAAACAAATGTGACTGGACTACAGCTTCCACCATACTTCATCCCACTTCCACTATATCTCATAATTACCCACATGTAGGCAGTAGGGATGTCGCGGACTGTTCGCCGGCGAACTTGTTCGCGCGAACATCGACCGTTCGCGTCCGCCGAATGTTCGCGAACGTAACGCAACGTTCGCCAATTTGGGTTCGCCTTAGCTGGCGCTTTTTTTTGCCATTTCTCCCCCAGACCAGCAGATACATGGCAGCCAATCAGGAAGCTCTCCCTCCTGGACCACCCCCACACCCCCTGGACCACTCCCCTTCCATATATAAACTGAAGCCCTGCAGTGTTTTTTCATTCTGCCTGATTGTGCTTGGAAGAGCTAGTGTAGGGAGAGAGCTGTTAGTGATTTGAGGGACAGTTGATAGTAACTTTGCTGGCTAGTAATCTACTTGATACTGCTCTGTATTGTAGGGACAGAACTCTGCAGGGATTTGAGGGACATTTTAGGTTAGGTAGCTTTGCTGGCTAGTAATCTACCTTCTACTGCAGTGCTCTGTATGTAGCTGCTGTGGGCAGCTGTCTGTCCTGCTGCTGATCTCTCATCTGCATCTGTTCTTCAAACCACTGCCACCTAGCTGTGTGAGCTTTTTCACATTCTGTCTAAATATCAATAATAATACCGTCTCCAGAAACACCACCTGAGTGACGTAGTGTGATTTCTGCCCTTTACAGCACAAAACGCAGCGCTGTGTCAACAATGGATTTTTTAGAAACATATTTGCCCTTGATCCCCATCTGGCATGCCACTGTCCAGGTCGTTGCACCCTTTAAACAACTTTAAAATCATTTTTCTGGCCAGAAATGTCTTTTCTAGCTTTTAAAATTCGCCTTCCCATTGAAGTCTATGGGGTTCGCAACGTTCGCGAACCGTTCGCATTTTTTGTCCGGACGTTCGCGAACATGTTCGCGAACATTTTTTCCGATGTTCGCTACATCCCTAGTAGGCAGAACATCCCAAATTGCAGAACATTTCTGATAAGTACTTGCTGGGTTTTGGTGTATCAGGGGTGTGTCTAAGCAGAATTGTGCATATGGCCTAAATTGTTCCCATTTTTGAAATTTAGAAGATATGCTGTGTGCCTCCAAATCTGTTGTTCCTGATTGTTATTGATTAGGTCATATACCCAGACACTTACATATTTTGTAAACTTACCAGGGATTGAAGGAGTAGTTGTATCTATGATTAAAAAAAAAAAACAAATTATACAGGTATGAATCCTAACTACACTTCACAGTCATTACAGAGGCAATCTATTGTTGTTGTTTTTTCCAGAAAATAGACATTTAGGGCAATAGCACACATGACAAATTTCAAATCTTTTGCACAGCAAAGCCTTTACCTGTGGAAAAAGGCCTAAATCACAACCTGTTGTCTTTACTAGAGGCAATTATGAGCACTGGCGTTTGTCAGGCTAAGATGGCATGGAAAAGGCAAACTAAAGTGTATAAAGGCAACAATCAATTGACAAGTGCCAGGGGTGGTGACTGCCAGAACTTGCCATTTAACTACAGGGGAAATAGCAGGGTAGGATTTTTCCTAGTGGGCAAAACCTATATGTATGTATAAGTTTATTTATAAAACAAAACTAAGATACTAAGTACTTAGATACTAATACATTTAACACTTATGAGTATTTTGACTGTATGCTGTAACCGTAAAATTACACAATATAAATTATTATATTGTATAAATATTATGGCCATTTCTTCTCTTTAATTAAACAATAGTGATGTGCAAATCTGACCCGTTTCGCCAAAAATTCACAGCGAAAATTTGCTGAAATGCATTGAAGTCTATAGGCGACAAAAAAACTTTCTGGGTGACAAATATTTGACACACAACCAATTTGTGACATGCAACAATTTTTTTCATCTATTAGAGTCTATGGGCATCATTTTTACACCAAATCTTGTCGAACAATTTCGCTCATCACTTTTAAACAATCATTTGCATATTTTTACAATAAAGACTGTACATGCAAGTATCTTGGAGCACATAAATAGTTTCAGAACAAAAAAACATAAGGACATACCAGGTGATTTTGTTGTAGTGGTAGCTGTGGTACAATTAAAAAAAAATATTGTGGTTTAGGTGTTATAAATAATTGACTGTTTAGCACATGCAGAACCAAAATAACAACTGAGTGAAGTTTAAGTTCAACTTAAGCCTTAAAATAACCTCAAGCCTCTAAGGAAAGGAAAGTAGATGGATTCATCTATTAGAAATACTAGAACCAAAGGGACTTAACATAGATTTTAACCTAAGGGCATTCTTATGAAACAACTGTTTTAAAGCTGTGTTCATTTACCTTTGTATCATTAATACTCCAACTGTACTGTTGTATGAATTTCGGATTGAATTACAATGATGAGGTAATCAGTTCACCAAAGTAATACCATTTTAAGTGTGACACTAAAGTGTGGAATGCAAGAAAACCCTGTAGTGATTGGAGAGTTTGGAAAGTGGACTAACTAAACCAAAAAGAGTGAGAATATACTACACTATATTTTTTTCTTTTCTTTTTTCATACTACTTGTTTCCCTAAGCTGTAATAGGGCTGACTCTTTACAAACCAAACGAAATTGGTTGAAACATACACCCAGGTACTATTATTATGTTATTATATTATGTTATTATATTATTATGTATTAGAAATTTTGTAGACTTACCAGGGATTGTAGGTGTAGTTGTATCAGGAATTATAGGTGTAGTTGTATCAGGAATTGTAGGTGTAGTTGTAGCAGGAATTGTAGGTGTAGTTGTATCAGGAATTGTAGGTGTAGTTGTAGCAGGAATTGTAGGTGTAGTTGTAGCAGGAATTGTAGGTGTAGTTGTATCAGGGATTGTAGGTGTAGTTGTATCAGGGATTGTAGGTGTAGTGGTAGCAGGAATTGTAGGTGTAGTTGTAGCAGGAATTGTAGGTGTAGTTGTAGCAGGAATTGTAGGTGTAGTTGTATCAGGGATTGTAGGTGTAGTTGTATCAGGGATTGTAGGTGTAGTGGTAGCAGGAATTGTAGGTGTAGTTGTTGCAGGAATTGTAGGTGTAGTTGTATCAGGAATTGTAGGTGTAGTTGTAGCAGGAATTGTAGGTGTAGTTGTAGCAGGAATTGTAGGTGTAGTTGTATCAGGGATTGTAGGTGTAGTTGTATCAGGAATTGTAGGTGTAGTGGTAGCAGGAATTGTAGGTGTAGTTGTAGCAGGAATTGTAGGTGTAGTTGTAGCAGGAATTGTAGGTGTAGTTGTATCAGGAATTGTAGGTGTAGTGGTAGCAGGAATTGTAGGTGTAGTTGTAGCAGGAATTGTAGATGTAGTTGTATCTATGATGGGGGAAAAAATGAATGTCAGAATACAAAAAATGTAAACATGATCAGCATAGCTGGAGACACATTCAGAGGGTTTTTTTTCATTTTTTTAATATAAATTTTAGGGAGAATGCACAGATCTGGCAGATTTAAAGTGTTTCATGTTGTAGTGGGCAAAATGGCCAAATTTAAACGCCATCTACTCCATGGCCTAAGCCTTATGAGTGCTTTGATTGTAATCTGTTAGGTACACTAAAATTACACAATATCAATTATTAGTTGTTATTGTTTCCCTTGAAATAAACAATACAATTATCTTGAATTACATATAAAATTTCAGAAAAAAAAACCATAAGTAAAGGCTCATCTAGAATTAAGTGATATAAATCAATCATTTGAATATTTTGCCAAAAGCAGAAAAAGTGTGAAGATTTAAAGGAAGTTTTGAAATAGTTTTAAAATAGCTTGTCTGTTTTTCTCTAGAGCAACCAAAATACAGTAATTTATATATTTACATTATGCGGCACATTTACTTAGCTTGAGTGAAGGAATAGAATAAAAAAAACTTCGAATTTTGAAGTGTTTTTTTGGCTACTTGGACCATCGAATTGGCTACTTGGACCTTCGACTACGACTTCGACTTCAAATCGAACGATTCAAACTAAAAATCGTTCGACTATTCGACCATTCAATAGTCGAAGTACTGTCTCTTTAAAAAAAACTTCAACCCCCTACTTCACCACCTAAAACCTACCGAACATCAATGTTAGCCTATGGGGAAGGTCCCCATAGGCTTTTTAGGCAATTTCTGATTGAAGAAAAATCATTAGATCGATGGATTAAAATCCTTCGAATCGTTTGATCCAAAGGATTTAATAGTTCGATCGAATGATTTTTCCTTCAATCGTTTGATCGAACGAATTGCGGTAAATCCTTCAACTTCGATATTCGAAGGATTTAACTTCGACTGTCGAATATCGAGGGTTAATTAACCCTCGATATTCGACCCTAATTAAATCTGCCCCTATGTATTGTGCAGAGAAAATACAAATATATGTTGCACTTACTAGGGGCTGTGAAGAAAAAAGATGAACAAAATGAATAAAAAATACCCCTATAACAACAACTACATTATTTTATATATCATTGAATGCACATATCTCTCTTTATTTTTTTGCTGCTGGCTCTTACAGTATGCTGAGCACTGTAAGATTCCCTTCAGGAATTACACAACTGTGACTGCAAGACACAGAGTGCAAAGTGTTCATGCTACGTGTGGGTGTGGGCAAATAGCTTCAAGTCTCTGTGCTCTGTTTCTGACAGGACAGGGCTAGCTGCACCTGCTGATATAGAATATCAATAAAATCCATATTATTCTTCCAGTGCAATCACACAGCAAGAGGGAGAAAGTGCTCCTAGAATTGGCAATAAGGGGAGCGCTCTTGCACCCCTTTATGTTTTTAATTTGCACCCCCTGGTGTCAAGAATGATCCCCCATATCTTCTAATTGCCCACATTTGGACAGAAGAGACCAAATTGTGTGTCATTTTCTACAGAAAACCTGTGGGGTTGACGTGGATCATGGGTGTGCCTGAGGAGGATTGTGGGTGTGGCCTAAATTGTTCCTTTTTTTATTTTAAAATATTGGGAGGTATACTGTGTACCTGCAAATCTGCCTGTCAGGGCCCAATAGCTCAAATATTTTGGAGTCAGGACCAAGGAGGAAGTTAGTATGCAGACTTGACAGGAAATAGTCCAATTTGCAGTACACAAGGGGTTAAGCAGAACAAGTCAGTATTCAGGCAAGAAGTCAGGGGCAGGCAGTAATCAGATGTAGTCAATAGTCAAAGCAGGAAGGTTAAAAGCCAGTAAAAAGTCAAATTATAGAGCACCCAGGAACTCTCAGGAGAATAACCTATATTCAGACATTGAACCAAGGTCTCTGACATCCTTTTATTTCGACTTTGACTCCAAACTGCAACATGATGATGTCACTATGCCACGACGTGACACACAAGGATTGGGAAAGTGGCCCCAAAGAGAAGCACTCCTCACATTGCCCTTACTGATGATATTGCTTAAATGAGACCTGTCACCCAGACATAAAAAGCTATATAATATAATGCCCTAGGCATTAGAGTCAGGACAGGCAATTACTTTTACTTTAAATTTATCACTTCCTAGATGTCAGTGCACTCCCGCATTCACCGTCCATCCTAACAATCTATATGTGTAGCCAGTGTATGGGCATCAGGTGTCCCATTCTGGCATATAAACATGATTTTGGCATGATCTAAAAGCTTGCCTTAATAACAGTGTCCACAAAATGGCGCCTGCCTGCTTTCTGTGATTGTTAATTCTAAGACTGAAAAAAACCAAGATTTAAATATTTTTTATAGTGTAAGTGAAGTCTGACAAACATTATAAAATAGAATTTAGAACTATTTCTTAAGGTAACAGACCGCCTTTAAGTCATCCTCCCATTTTGCCACTTTGTAAACATTCCAGGGATTGTAGTTGTAGTTATATCTATGTTGAACAAACTGTATGTATACATATATATATATATATATATATATATATATATATATATATATATATATATATATATATATATATATATATATATATATATGTATATATACAGATATGTATATCATGCTCTGAAAATGTACACTATACACTTAGCACAGCTACACTGCACAGTTACAGTGCTCGTGTATAGTTTAAACCCAAAAGATTATTGGCAAAAGTTTGCGAGTTGCATTGTATAAAATGTACCATAAAGACAAATGTTTTTTTAAAAATATGTAATGCCTTGCTTTCACCCAAGTACATTGTTTTCACCCAAGTGGGGAATTTTCACTGTATAAAGATAACAATGCAGAAAATTAGGTTCAGAGATTGCATATGTTCTGTTAATGGAAACTATACCACATTACTACGTAATCTCCCTGTGTATAAAAGCACACAATGTAGCTGACACTTACCAGGAATTGTAGGAGTCGTAGTATCTATAATGAAAGAAAAAATACTTACAGACATGTACAGTATATCAAAACAATCTAAGCTATTTTATGCACTCAGCACAACTTGAGACCCATTTAGACATAATTACAGTATATTTCATGTTTTATATATTTTTCCCGATGTCTTTCATTTCTTTTAAAGGGGATGTTCATCATCCAACCCTTTTTTTCAGTTCAGTTGGTTTAGATTGTTCACTATAAATAAAGGCTTTTTCCAATTACTTTCTATTTTCTATGTGTGATTGTTTATCTGATATTGAAGTTTAAAGTGTAATTTTTCACCTTCTAAAGCAGCTCTAGGAGGGGGGGTCACCGACCCTGTAAACAGTTCTAAATTGATAAATTTAGTAAATACATTTCTTATCTTTGTCCCTGCTGAGCAGCATCCCCGAGTTTCATTACAGACAGCTGTTAGAATTGATACAATAGTTGCTAATACTCCAGAGATGTTGCTGAGAAATATATCAACTATGTATCGCCAGGCTCAACTTCGCACAAACAACGCTATTTCACTAAGTTGCGAAGTTTCATTGCCAGCGCCGCACGCTTGCAAAGTTGCTCTAGCGTTATTACGGCAGGCATAGCGAAGTTGCGCTAGCGTTAGATAATTTGCATACGGCGGGAAGTTAAATTTCAATGGACGTATATGTTGAAGCACATACAGTACATTACACTACACAAGCCCAGGGAACCTTAATAAATAAAATAGAGTTGTTATTTTGCCCTACACATGAGCCCACTGTATAGTTTATGTGCCATATGTTAGGAAATGTAGGGGGGAAGGAGGGTACCCAAAAAAATGTACAATCTTTTTCAGCCTATCACCCTGTAAAAAGGAAAAGACGCCACCATTTTTTGGGACTTAGAAAATGTTTCAACTAAATTTTAAGAAAGTCCTATCTACTCTATAGCACTTCGTCTGGTCTGAGCTGGCGAAGGCAAATCTGGTGATAGAGGTTACGTTCAGTAAAAACAAAAACGTAGTGAATTTGCGTAGTAACGCTCTTTGGCCAGAGCGAAAATACGCCTAGTGATAGATTGCGAAGCTGCACTAGTCTATCTCCTTCCCTACCGTAGTTATGCCAGTGTTAGTCACTTTTCCCTTTAGTAAATTTGCCCCTATATATTGTATAATACCCTGTATACATTTTCCAAAATGTATGCCTATGCACTTACTAGGGACTGTGGGTGTGGTAGTAGCTGTGAAAAAAAAGTTCCAGTTTAATTTTAAAAGTTGTATTAAGAAACAAAATAAATATAGATTACCCCCATAACAACACCAGCATTGCAATATTTTTAAATGCATTCAAAAATCTCTCTTCCTTATTTTCTAACTGGCTCTATTAAAAGAATGCCTGTATATAATGATTCCATTTAATAGAAAGAACATTGACACTTTTCTAAAATTTCAAGTACACAGTACATTTAATAAGACTAATAACATGATGAGATGTATTTTTATGTTGCCTTGTTCTTTATAAAACAACAGTTAAAGGGTGATAGAAAGAGTGTTGCTCAACTGGAAATTAAACAAATGTGACTGGACTACAGTTCCACCATACTTCATCCCACTTCCACTATATCTCATAATTACCCACATGTAGGCAGAACAGCCCAAATTGCAGAACATTTCTGATAAGTACTTGCTGGGTTTTGGTGTATCAGGGGTGTGACTAAGCAGAATTGTGGGTATGGCCTAAATTGTACCCATTTTTGAATTTTACAAGATATGCTGTGTGCCTCCATCTGTTGTCCCTGATTGTTATTGATTAGGTCATATACCCAGACACTTACATATTTTGTAAACTTACCAGGGATTGTAGGAGTAGTTGTATCTATGATTAAAAAAACAAATTTTACAGGTATGAATCCTAACTACACTTCACAGTCATTACAGAGGCAATCTATTGTTGTTGTTTTTTCCAGAAAATAGACATTTAGGGCAATAGCACACATGACAAATTTCAAATCTTTAGCACAGCACAGCCTTTACCTGCGGAAAAAGGCCTAAATCATAACCTGTTGTCTCTACTAGAGGCAAATATGAGCACTGCCGTTTGTCAGGCTAATATGGCATGGAAAAGGCACACTAAAGTGTATAAAGGCAGCAATCAACTGATAAGTGCCAGGGGTGGTGACTGCCAGAACTTGCCATTTAACTCTAGGGGAAGTAGCAGGGTAGGATTTTTCCTAGTGGGCAAAATGTCCAAAACGTATATGTATGTATAACTTTGTTTATAAAACAATACTAAGATACTAAGTACTTAGGTACTAATAAATTTAACACTTATGAGTATTTTGCCTGTATACTGTAACCGTAAAATTACACAATATAAATTATTATATTGTATAAATATTATGGCCATTTCTTCTCTTTAATTAAACAATAGTGATGGGCAAATCTGACCCGTTTCACCAAAAATTCCCAAAACAGTGAAAATTTGCTTAAATGCATTGAAGTCTATGGGCGACAAAAAAACTTTCTGGGTGACAAATTTTTGACACACAACAAATTTTTTCATCCATTAGAGTCTATAGGCATCGTTTTCACAGCAAATCTGGTTGAAAAATTTCGCTCATCACTTTTAAACAATCATTTGCATATTTTTACAATCAAGACTGTACATACAAGTATCTTGGAGCACATAAATAGTTTCAGAACAAAAAAACACAAGGACATACCAGGTAATTGTGTTGTAGTGGTAGCTGTGGTACAATAAAAAAAATATTGTGATTTAGGTGTTATAAATCATTGACTGTTTCGCACATGCAGAACCAAAATAACAACTGAGTGAAATTTTAAAGTTCAACTTAAGCCTTAAAATAACCTCAAGCCTCTAGTGCAGTGATCCCCAACCATTAGCTCGTTAGCAACATGTTGCTCTCCAACCCCTTGGATGTTGCTCCCAGTGGCCTCAAAGCAGGTGCTTATTTTTGAATTCCAGGCTTGGAGGCAAGTTTTGGTTGTAGTAAAACTAGCCTCAATGTAGGTTGACAATCTAAATGGGGGCTAGCAAATGGCCAATCGACAATCTAAATGGGGGCTAGCAAATGGCCAATCACAGCACTTTTATGGCAGCACAAGAAAATTTTTCATACATGTGTTGCTCCCCAACTCCTTTTATTTCTGAATGTTGCTTACGGGTTGAAAAGGTTAGGGATTAGGGATGGGCGAATTTGACCCGTTTCTTTTCGCCAAAAATTTGCCGCCGGCAAAATGTCGCCGACGCCTATTAAAGTCTATGGGCGTCAAAAAAAATTTGTCATGCGGCAAAATTTTTTTGACGCACAACGCCATACAAGTCTTTGGGCGTCATTTTTTCGGCAAAGCAAGGCGAAAAAATTCACCCATCCCTATTAGGGATCCCTGCTATAGTGCAACCACAATACAGGTATGGGATCCCTTATTCAGAAATTCATTATACAGAAAGGGGCAGATTCACTAAGGGTCGAATTTCGAAGTAAAAAATACTTCGAAATTCGACCCTCGAATTGAAATCCTTCGACTTCGAATATCGAAGTCGAAGGATTTAGCGCTAATCCTGCGATCGATCGATCGAAGGATTTTTCGTTCGATCGAACGATTAAATCCTTCGAATCGAACGATTCGAAGGATTTTAATCCAACGATCGAAGGAAAATCCTTCGATCAAAAAATCACAGGCAAGCCTATGGGGACCTTCCCCATAGGCTAACATTGACTTCGGTAGCTTTTAGCTGCCGAAGTAGGGGGTCGAAGTTTTTTTTAAAGGGCAAGTACTTCGACTATCGAATGGTCGAATAGTCGAACGATTTTTTCTTCGAATCGTTCGAATCGAAGTCGAAGATCGTAGTCGAAGGTCGAAGTAGCCCATTCGATGGTCGAAGTACCCAAAAAATACTTCGAAAGTGTCAACTTATGGGATAGCCATGTACTGTGGGGCCATTTAAATAAAACTCAAGTTTTTAAAAATAATTTCCATTTTCTCTTCGGCCAAAACCCAAAATAGTGGATTTAGTCAAAGGTTTGTTTTCTGACCAAACATGTACATGCCACGTTTTATCATTGTGGTTATGGTTATAACTGTAAAAATAGATGCATTGTGTCATGTACAAAAAAAGAAAAGGTTTCTAAAATATTTTAGCCCGTTAGCTAAACCTAAGTAGTAGCGCATTTCTAAAAAAAAATCCCTGTCTCTTCACCGTTTAAAGAAAACAATGCCCACTTAGTAGAAGATCAGGTTGGGGGGGTGCATATGTTCTGGTGCAGGAAACTATATTATGTTACTATGTAATCTCCCTCTGTACATGAGCACAGAATGTAGTTGACACTTACCAGGGATTGTAGGAGTAGTAGTATCTGTGACAAAAAAAATATTTTTAAATTAAAATGTCTTTAATATTCTTTTTTTACTGTACAATTTCTTGGAATGTTGTTTCTAAAGGGAATATTGGGAGGCATGGGATGTGCCTTCAAATTATTTTCCTTATAGTTATTGGATGTCATCCCAGTGTACACTCAATTTTTTTTATTCTGTCAAAGCTACCACTTCAACAAAGGCACCCAGTATGTCCTCACCTGTGTTTTGTTCTGGAACTATATATATGTGCTGAAAGATAGTTGTATATACAGTATGTTTTTACTGTGAATAAATGATTTGAAGAGTAGGAATGACCACTAGCAGGTTGCAATTATATAATATAATTGGGTTACTGAAAATACCCAGCATGTACAAAACAGAAGGTCACCGAGTAGATTTTGAAAAATTTTTGCACAAAGGAAAATCTTTTTTAGAGTTAAATAGCAAATCAGTATTATAGTTTCGCTTTATAAATAAAGTTATACATGCATACATATATAATGGAGCAAGTTTTGGACATTTTGCCACTTGGATTTCTGGTCAAAGGAAAATTCGGATCCTGCTAGGCTGCTACTTCCCCCTAGAGTTAAATGACAAGTTCTGGCAGTCACTACCCCTGGAACTTGTCAGTTGATTGCTGCCTTTATACACTTTAGTGTGCATTTCCAGGCCATCTTAGCCTGACAAATGCCAGTGCTCACAATTGCCTCTAGTAGAAATAACAGGTTTTTCTTACAATCCCTTGTAAGTTTACAAAATATGTAATTGACTGGGTGTATGACCTAACCAATAACATCAGGAACAACAGATTTGGAGGCATACAGCATATATTCTAAAATTCATGGGAACCGAAATGGGAACAATTTAGGCTACACTCACAATTATGTTTAGACACACCCCTGATACATCAAAACCCAACAAATTCCTGTCAGAAATGTTCTGCAATTTGGGCTGTTCTGTCTAAATGTGGGTAAATATGAGATATGGTGGAAATGGGATGAAGTATGGTGGAAGCTGTAATCCAGTCACATTTGTTTAATTTCTAGTTGAGCAAAACTCTTTCTATCACCCTTTAACTTTTGTTTTATATAGAACATGGAAACATAAAAATACATCTCATCATGTTATTAGTCTTATTAAATGTACTGTGTACTTGAAATTTTAGAAAAGTATCAATGTTCTATCCTTTAATAGTAAATGGTATTAGTGATGGGCGAATTTGTGCCGTTTGGCTTCGCCGGAAAATTTGCGAATTTCGCGCGAAATTCGCGAAACGGCGAAAAATTCGCGGAATGGCGGCGGCGTCTCGTTTTTGACGCCGCCGCCCATTTTTGACGCCGAATTTTCGCGGGCGTTTCGCGAATTTATTCGCTGACGGCGAATCGCGCAAATTCGCCGCGAATTCGCCCATCACTAAATGGTATCATTATATACAGGCATTCTTTTTATAGACCCAGTAATAAAATAAGGAAGAGAGATTTTTGAATGCATTTAAACATATTGAAATGCAGGTGTTATTACAGGGGTGATCTATATTCATTTCATTTCTTAACACAACTTTTAAAATTAAAATGTAACGTTTTTCTTCACAGCTACTACAACACCCACAGTCCCTAGTAAGTGCATGGGGATAGATTTTGGAAAATGTATATTATGGGGGTTATTCAGTAAACCTCCATTTTTTCTGGTCAAGATTTTTTGGGCAAAATTTAATTTTTTTTGAAAAGAACATTAATTTTTCATGATTTATTATACCCCAAAGCTGCAAAAAGTACAAATCCAGAAATCCACCATTGACCATCTCAAACCTTCAAGGTCATGTAGAAGTCAATGGCAGATGTCCTTTCTATAATTTAAGATATTTTTATCTAAGATGGGTTTCATCCATTATTCTGAAAAAATTGGGGATTTTGGGTGATAACCCGAAAAAACTGAGCATCAAAATTCATCCGATTCCAGTTTTCGCTCGATTTTACCGAGTATATTCCCGACCAACTTTTTCGAGTTGTTTGTTTGATAAATAAGATGAAATCATGGATGGGAATTTTGTCGAGCTTGGTTTAATAAAAATATGAGATGAATTTGAGTTTTAGTAAATAATGCCATATATGTTTGTGTCTTCTGTGCACAGTGTATGGGGTAGGAATCACACTACAGTATTGTGGCCACTCTGGAGACATACAGGGGTAATTTTAAGACTAAGGGGCAGATTTATCAAGGGTCGCATTTCAAGGTGATGGAAGTTTTTTTAAACTTTAAACTCGAAATTGAAAAAAAAAGACCAACTGAAATCTATTAAAAAAAAAATCAAATTGATCATTTGATTCGAATTTGGAACGTATTTGATCCAATTCAAATCAAATTATTTTCCAAAAAATAACTTTTGCCCCAAAATTTTTAAATGACTCCAAATAGGTTCTAGGAGGTCCCCCATAGGCTAAAATAGCAATTTGGCAGATTTTAGATGGTGAATGGTCAAGTTGAGGTTTTAAAGAGACAGTACATGATAAATTTCGATATTCAAATCGAATTTTGGCCTATTCGATAGTCAAAGTACACAAAAATAGCTTGAAATTCAAATTTCTTTACTTTGAATTTTCACTTTAACCCTTGATAAATCTGCCCCTTAGTGTTAGTATTTATAAATTAATTCAATGTTTACACACGTAGGCCTCAAAACAGTGGAGATTTTAGGGGCCGCTTACTAAGGGTCGAAGTGAATTCAAAGTGAATTTTCAAATTCAAAATTTCGAAGTAATTTTTGGGTACTTCAAAGATCGAATAGGCCAAAATTCAATTCATAATGAAAAAACTTTGAATATTCGACCATTCAAAAATCAAAGTACTGTCTCTTTAAAAAAACTTCGACTTTGACACTTCACCACCTTAAACCTGCCGAATTGCTATGTAAGCCTATTGGGACCTCCTAGAACCCATAGCAAGGATTTGGCTACGTTTTTAGAAGTCAACGTTTTTTTTGGCAAATCGTTCGATCGATCAATTACATAGTTTAAATCGTTCGTTTCGACAATTTCTACGTTCGATCAAACAATTTGAATTTGATCGAAAACTGCTAAATTTAGTCCAAAAAAAACTTAGACTATCGAATTTTTACAATTCGATGGTCGAATTTCGAAGTTTTATCACTTCGAAATTCGACCCTTAGTAAATATGCCCCTAGGTCTTAAAATGACTCCTGTATGTTGTTCTCCAGAGCAGCCATAATACATCAGTATGATTCCTACCCTATACATTTCTATATATTGTGCACAGATGATACAAACATAATACTCTGTATACATTTTCCAAAATCTATGCCTATGCACTTACTAGGGACTGTGGTTGTGGTAGTAGCTACGAAGAAAAAAGTTCCAATTTAATTACAAAAATTTCTATTAAGAAACAAAATGAATATAGATTACCCCTATTACAACAAGTTTATTCCAATACATTTAAATGCATTCATAAATCTCTCTCTTATTTTCTTACTGGTTCGATTAAAAGAATATCTATTTTTATAATGTTAACTTTTAATGGATAGAATGCTAAAAAAGATTCAGATTCAGTACATTTTTTTTGAAACTCCCTTAAATTCAATTGAATTTGAAATTCTACTTACAATTCTTAAAGGGCCAGAGTATGATAAATCTCAAATCGAACTTGAATTTTGGATAATTTTGATAATTTGAATTACAATTTTCGATTCGACCATAATAAATCTGCCCCTCAAAGTAAGTGATCGATTAATGGAAAGACTCCTTAACCGTTAAAACCCCCGGTCCCAAGCATTCTGGATAACAGGCCCCATACCTAAAATATGATTCCTAACCCATTATAATCTTCCTTTTTTGTGACTGGGCACTGACATTTTTCTAGGTACTAAGAAAATATTTTTTACCTTCATTAACCGTAAGATTGGTAAAAACGTTATGGTACTTCGTAAATGCACCTCCACTGAGTATTTTTTTTTTTTCAAAGAGATTCAGCTCTGTCCTCCCCAATAGTTATTGGTTACATCATATAGCACCCAGACACTATTATATATTTTATAAACTTACCAGGGATTGTAGGTGTTGTTGTATCTATTATAAAAAAAATTACAGTTGTGTTTATCAGAATCCCAAATACGTTAACTATGTTACACAATAAAAACTATAATCTGCACAGCTACAATACACAGTTCCAGCACTCATATACTTTAGACCAATATAGCAGGTGAGTTACAGAAATATGATGGGATATAAGAAACTGCAATTTGTTCCAAAGAAATTGTGCCAGTTTTAAAAATGTGCAACACTCAATTAAAATATGCAGCGAAATAAAGTGAAATAAATTATCATTATTACATGACAAAATGCAAATTTTTGCAAATTTTTATTCTGCTAAAGTCTTTAATTTTATAACAACCACTGGATTTTTGTCAAAACTTTGCATAAGGTATTTTTTTTCTGGCCAAAAGCAGCATGCACATACCAGGTTTCTTTGTCGTGGTGGTGGCTGTAAGAATAAATACATTGTGTTATGTACAGTAACAGCAAATGTATTTCTTTAACATTTTAATGAATTGGTTTCACCCAAGAATTAGTGAGATTAAAAATAAATTTCCCGGCCCTTCCAAAGTTTAAAGATAAAAAAGCCCCCTAGCAAACAATTAGGTTGGTGGGAAGATAAATTATGTTATGGTAAATACAGTTTTCCAGGGGTTTTTAATGAAAATGATGCAAAATTATTACACAACATGCAAGAAAACATACTTAAAATTGGGAAATGCTCTCATTAAAAATACATGAAGGGACTGTAAAAAAAAGTAAAATAGAGGAAAAAAATTTAAAACAAGGGTACGTAATATTGGGGTCTGATTGTATAAGACATTACTATGTAATGATCAAGAATCTCCCTTTGTTAATAAGCATAGAACGTAATAGACACTTACTAGGGACTGTGAGAGTAGTAGTATCTGCAACAAGAAAATATATTCTTCAAATTAAAATGTCTTTCATTTCTACTGTAGCATTTATTGGAAACACAGAAAAGCACCTGCAAACCCCATTGATTTAATACATTTGCAGTTCAAGAACATGCTCAAACAAGGTACACTGTAAGTGAACTAATGAAATGCATCCATGAAATATATTATTATAATAAATTATATATATGCCTCTCCAGAATTAGTTTTATAAAGGTGTGGGTTTGGGTAGTAAGTCAGGGTTGGGTAATAATGTCACACATCAGTTCAGGGAAGCCCACCAATAGACCAAATGGTACCCTAAAACAGCCCTGGTTTATGTTTATGCCAATTAAAACAATTATTATGAAAGGCTGGGTCTCAGATCACAGCTTTATGATTTTAACAAGTGATATATATTCACTCGTGGCTCCTCTCTGAGCTGACACACAGTTGTTATCTCTGCCAAATCTCTCTCTGTTGAACATCATAGTTACAATAGTTACATAGTTAAGTTGGGTTTAAAAAAGACCAAAGTCCATCAAGTTCAACCACTTGAAATGAATCCCAGCGCACATACCTACACACACCCACTGAAGCAATATATACCAATGGCTATATTAATTGTAGATTTTAGTCTCACTATAACTGTGGATATTATGCTTGTCCAAGAAATCATCCAAGCTCCTATTAAAAGAGAACTAAATCCCCCCACAATGTTAAGTCCTCACTGGCCCCCCTCCGTTGGCCCCCCTTCCTGCCTCCCCCTGCACAGTCTTACCCCAGAATTCTGTCGCCTCTTGAAATAGTGACCACACATGCAGAGTGAGCATAGCAAAACTCACGGGCGCCATCTTCTTCTCTTCTGGGAGGTAGGGAGGGGCCAATGGAGGGGGGCCAGTGGGGATTTAACATCCAGGGGGATTTAGTTCTCTTTAAAGGTGTCAACAGAATCAGCCTTCACAACATCATCTGGCAGGGTATTCCCCAACTTTGCTTTCCTCACCTAAGCTGCTTCAATTAAAAGTTACTTTCTTCTAGTCTAGTGGCCTTGGTTCTGATGATTCAGATTATGAAAAAATAGATCTCCCACTAGCGGTCTATAATGCCCTCAGATGTACTTATTAAGATCAATCATGTCCCCTCACAAGTTTTTTTTTCTCCAGAGAAAACAACCCAACCTTGACAGTCTACCCTCATAGTTTTAATCTTCCATCCCACTAACCAGTTTAGGTACAGGTATCTGCACTCTCTCCAGCTCATTTATATCCTTTTTAAGGATCAGAGCCCAAAACTGCACTACATATTCCAGATGAGGCCTTACCAGGGATCTATAAAAAGGCAAAATCATGTTTTCATTCCTTGAATCAATGCCCTTTTTTGTGCAAGACAGAACTTTATTTGCTTTAGAAGCCACAGAATGACACTGCCTGGAAAAAGACAAGTAGATCCTTCTCAATAAAGAAACACTCAACACACTGTAATTTTGTGTATAACTTGCATTTATATTATTTCTGCCAAAGTGCATAACCTGCATTTATCAACATAGAACCTCATTTTGCTGTCCAGTTTTTAATCTAGTCAAATCACTCTGCAAAGTGACAACATCCTGTATGAAACTTTTAGTTCTGCACAATTTAAACAATTTAGTATCGTAAGCAAAAATAGAAATGTTAGTTTCAATTCCCACCTTCAGGTCATTAATAAACAAGTTTCTTTCACTATCTCTAGCACTGCCAGAATGGCCACCTTCCTTCTACTTCCCTCTGGGGTTATACCATCCTTAACTAACTGCATAAACAATTTGAAGAAAACATGCTGTACCACCTTGCAAACATCCTCCTTCTTTAAGGGGCAGATTTATTAAGGGTCAAATAGTAAATTTGAATTTTCTAAAAAAAAAAAAAATGTTGGTTTAAAAATTCACACATTCGAATTTAAATTTGAATGTGAGATTTATCACAACTTGACCATGGAAACAGCTCTAATTCGAATATTCGCCACCTTAAACCTGCCTTGTACATTTACAAGTCAATGGCAGAGGTCAGTTGAACCATTTGAATATGCTAATTTCCTTCCTGATATTAAAGATTTTTTCAGAGGGAAAACTCAATTTGATTTCGATTTGAATTTTCGAGTTGAGACTATTCGATCGAATATCAGACGTTCAAATTGTTTCTTAAATAACCTCCTATTTGTGCTGTGAGTATATTCGATTTCAATATAAAATTTGACCTTTGATAAATCCGCCCATAAGTGTCATTGTTGTAAACATATCCCATAATCATAGTGATGTTTAAAAAGTATTTATCACAATAGGGTTAATTTTAATTATATAGTTAGGCCAGGTAAATTATGACAACAGCTCACAGAATTAAGGTGTTTTTGTTGCACATTGAAAAACCTTTTGCTTTAACAACTCACAAATTTTTCTAAATTATTAAATCGATTAAAAACTGTAAAAAAAATAATACAAATTATTTGTGAACAGATTTATTCAACATCCACTGCAGCTTATTTTTTAAAATGTCTTGTCATGTAGTAAAAGTGTAGTTTTTGTTACTGGAATAGTACTATTTTAGTCATGAAGTAGTCATGAAGTAGTAAACATTGTAGAGGGAATGAAATGCAAAAATTCTCCACATGTCCCCAGCACTACCTAGTGAATGCCACTTACTTGGAATTGTGGATTTAGTAGTAGTAGCAGTAGTAGTAGTAGTAATAGTAGTTGTTGTTGTAGTAGTAGCAGTAGTAGTATCTGTTAAAAACACATAAAAGTAATTACATACTGTACTATATAACTGACTATAAAAATATGTCTCACCAGTTTTTTTTAACTCTCTTCTGAGTAGGCACACATTTGCTTATGTATATAAATAATATGTAAAACAACAAATTAGGGATGCACCGAATCCACTTTTTTGGATTCGGCCGAATCCCGAATCCTTCAAGATTCGGCTGAATACCGAACCGAATCCGAACCCTAATTTGCATATGCATTTTTTACTTCCTTGTTTTCGGATTCGGATTCGGTTCGGTTTGGCCGGGCAGAAGGATTCGGCCAAATCCGAATCCTGCTGAAAAAGGCCGAATCCTGGCCGAATCCCGAACCGAATCCTGGATTCGGTGCATCCCTACAACAAATATAATAAATGTATTTGAAATGATTGGGGGCATAATTACAAACCTATATATTTAATTTTACATCCAAAAACTGTCATAAAATAAAATATCTCATAACAATATTGCATTATGGGGAGGCTTATTTACAGTATCAAAATTAAAATTTGTGAATTTTAGAATTTTTAAAAAAATTCAAATTGACTTGAAGGGGTCGATTCACAAAGGGTCGAATATCGAGGGTTAATTAACCCTCGATATTCGACTGGGAATTAAAATCCTTCAACTTTGAATATCGAAGTCGAAGGATTTTAGAGCAAATAGTGCGATTGAAGGATTATTCCTTCGATCGAACGATAAAATCCTTCTAATCGAACGATTCGAAGGATTTTAATCCAACAATCGAAGGAATATCCTTCGATCAAAAAAACTTAGGAAAGCCTTCCCCATAGGCTAACATTGAGTTCGGTAGCTTTTAGTTGGTGAACTAGGGGGTCAAAGTTTTTTCTTAAAGAGACAGTACTTCGACTATCGAATGGTCGAATAGTCGAATGATTTTTAGTTTGAATAGTTCGATTCGTAGTCGTAGTCGAAGGTCGTAGTAGCCCATTTGATGGTCGAAGTAGCCCAAAAAACACTTTGAAATTCAAAGTTTTTTTACTTCGAATCCTTCACTCGAAGTTAGTGAATCGGCCCCGAAATGTTACCAAACTAAAATGTGTGCTTATTTATGGAAAATATTAATACAAAAATATCCATTGAAACAAAACATGAACTCCCATGGACTTCTATATTAATTCACCAGCTTTTAGATACCAAATTTTTCTTGTTTTTCAAAAAAATGTTGTGCTTAATAAATCTCTAAAATATATGCATATTTATAATCTAATTTTTGGGCGTTTTTTCATTAAAAAAAACTCAAAAACTCACCAACTAGAATGTGCAATTATTTATTATAAACCTCAAAACTCAATTGTTTAAAATGTGAAAAAATATATTTGAAAGCAGTGAAATCACATTCTTCCTATCAGATCTCGTATAAGTCTCAAAAACTCGAATATAGGTGGGAATTTAGCCTCTTGCCTTTTTTTAACAACAAAATCAAATCATGGTAAAAACTCAAATTTAAGGGGCACATTTATTAAGGGTTGAATTGAAAATTCGAATTTGAATTTTCAAAATTTTTTTGGTAAAAATCTAAAATGTAATTAAAATTAATTCTGAATAATGCTAACTCGATTCAAATTTTAATTTAAATTCGAATTTTGAGTTTTTTCAAACCCTGGCCTTTTAAAAATTTGAATTTGACTATGGGAGAGGTCCACGGAATAATATGAACATGTTACTAGCCTTTCTAACATTCAAGTTTTTTTCAGAGAAAAAACTAGATTTGAGTTTAGTCGAATTCTGTTCGAATTCAACCTTTGATAAATGTGCCTCTAAATGTTAATATAGGTAGGAGATCTGTAATTGGCACTTACAAGGGGCCACAGGTGTATTATGTGTATGTAAAAAGGAGAACATTATGATTAGAAAGAACTTTTTAAAAATACAAACATTTTCTAAAATAAGATTTTTTTTTTCTGAAAATGCAATTATGATTGAGCTGTTTTAATCTGTATAAAAAATTCTGGACAAAAAACAATGCAGACATACCCGGTTTCTTTGTTGTTGTGGTAGCTGTGAAAATAAATACACAATGTCATATAGAGGAAGCAATAATAGTTTTTTTAATAACTTAGCAGCTTCACCCAAGCCATAGAACAAAAAATGTAAAAACAAATATCCCATTAGTCTATTCCATAGCCTATTCACCATTTAAAGATAGCAGTGTGACCATAGCAAAAACTAACCAGGTTTGGTGGTTTTGTATCACACTAATAAAAAAAATATAGTGCAACTGCTACTTACTTGGGGTTGTTGTTGTAGTAGTAGCTGCAAAAACAAGTAAAAGCAGTTATAACCTATACCATACAGAATACTAGAACAGTATACATAATTGTGGGGTTTAAATCTTTTTTTTTAATAACTACATTGTTGCTGATCATAGCTCAAATATAATTATGATATCATTATTCATGAAATTGATTTTTCTCTATGTAAACCTTTGCTTTTATTTGAATTAAATAAAGCTTTATAAGGTGCAATCAGGAGAGGAGGGTAGAAAACTGAATCAGGGAGGGGACTAGGGGAGGTGGATAAAGAGAGGCTTAGAAGTTAGTGAAGTTAGTGTTTCTTGTTCATTAAGGCTTACTTGGTAGCCTTTTAGTTGGTGTTAAGGTGGTGTTTATGTTTATTATGCAGTTGATACATGAACATAACCCTATGTACTCATCATGCTAGACAAGGGGGCGGATTCACTAAGCGACAAATTTGCGATATCGTCCGCTTCGCTCACATCGCAACACCTCGCCAGGTGTAGATTCACCAGGACAACGCTAATTCACCAAAATCCGAAGTTGCGTCCAGGGCGCTGAACGCTGGCGAAGTAGTGCTAGCATTACTGTGGCAAGCAAAGAGAAGTTGCGCTACCATTGGCTAATTTGCATATGGCAGGAAGTTAAAGTTGAATGGACATATATGTTGCAGCAAATACATTACACTACACAAGCTCGGGAAACCTTAATAAAATAAAATAAAGTTGTTATATTGTCCTACACATGAGCCCAGTGTATAGTTTATGTGTCATATGTTAGGAAATGTAGGGGGTAAGCCGGGTACCCCAGAAAAAATCTATCATCTTTTGCAGTCTATAACCCTGAAAAATCGACAGCGTTTTTTGGGACTTTTTTTTTTTAAATTTTGAAATATTTTTTGAGGAAGTCCTATCTACTCTATTGCACTTCGTTTGGTCTGAGGTGGTGAAGGCAAGTCTGTCGCAAGAGGTAACGTTCAGTAAAATTCGCACCTTAGTGAATTTGCCGAGTTACGTCCCTTTGCCAGAGCGCAACTTCGCCAGGCGTAAGGGAGCGAAATAACGGCTAGAGTCTATCTCCTTTTCTAGTGAAGTTACACCTGCGCCTGTCAGTAAATTGGCGAAGTAACGAAATGACGTTATGCTGGCGAATTTTCGCTAATTTTAGTCACTTCGCCCTTTAGTAAATCTGCCCCAAAGAATCACAGCTAGTGGCCTGGTATGGATTTGGCATTATATATATATATATATATATATAATATTTATTTCTATGATAGTTGGAGAAAGGGATAGGGCTGGTGTTTGTATTTGACATAGTCAAGTGCCATAAAAATATTATTTATGAAAATATTGTGTTTTTATTCAACGTAGACAGAAGAACATGAAATACACATGAGATATCCATGTAATTGGTACTTACAAGGGACTGTAGGTGTTGTTGTAGCTGTAGATAAAGAGGACAACACTTGAACTTAATAAAATATTAAAAAAACAAATATTCTGTATAAAAAATTTAGCTACATTCTTGCAAGAAAACTAATCAAATACTAAAGGATATTTTTGGAAAACCAGATATGTTTTAGGATGTTTTTCCTGGGAATGAAAGATTGCTAAAAGTATGTCTTTATTCTATGTAAGGTTTCTGTAAAAGCAATAGAGGCTTACCAGGTTTCTTTGTCGTTGTTGTGGTAGCTGTAATGATAAATACACTGTCATGTACAATAAAAGCAAAATATGTTTGCAGTTTTAATAGAAGGTCATTTATCCAAGGCATATGTAGAAGGTTTTGGGCTCAGAAGCTAATTTTAGTTATAAATTCTGCAATTTGGACATTTTGCCTCCTTTGTACATAAAGGTAGTTACATGGGAAAACACAGGGCATAGTCACTTTCTTATACTTATAAAACACTCCAATTTCACCATAATTCTCCCCACCTCCACTGGAAATCATAAACCATAGACGTTCAAACTTGAAAAAGCAAATAAAATCTCCCTTTTACTGTATTTCTCTGTTCATAGATAGATATGAACAGAGAAATACAAAGTACAGAGGCCCATTTCTGATAATGAATTTCTAGGTTCATAAAGTAACAGAGTAATATTATACTGAAATACAAATACCCAATTGCAGTTTAACAAGTCAAAATAATAATAACTGGGTTTAGAAACAGGAAATGGCTAACTTTACCATAGTACTCTTGCTTACTTTCAAGAAAAGTATACAGAACAACCACTATAGGAATGTTTCCTTATTATATTTTAATGATTAAATATTCTGCAGTGTTTAGACAGCATTCACTAATGTATGCTAATGCTATAATATATATGCACTATATTGTGGCAACACTGAAATGGCAGGATTGATAAAACTGTTTCCAAAGGAAGAAACATATAAATATATATATCATATATGCAAACAACATTTTTCTGGTACCAGAGCAGAATAGGCAACTGAAATATCTAAGAAACTTGTTCTTGGGTAGTGCCTTCATCATTATTAGTACAAATTAAGCCAATATAATTACAGACAAGCTCACTTTTCTCCTCAGCTCTGTCAAACTGCATGTGCTCCTCCCATCCTGGTTCCCTAGCCCTTTATCATAATTGACTAATTCATTTCAGCACCTGTACTGGCCATTCAGCCAGAGTGAACACAACCCCTTATATACTCCACATCTGCTCTGTCTTATTGTAAGTATTCTGACATACCTCCTTTACTGAGCTAATACAGCTTTGTTGGCTTTTATTTGGCAAAAACAATTTCCAGCCCACTGGCTTCACAAAGGGGGATAACATTCACTTCACATATGCGTGAACAGTCCCAAAACACCCTCACTGGTATACACGTTAACTCACGTTTTCCTTTTGCAGTGATGGGTGAGTTTGTCCCAAAACGGGCAAAAATTTGCGAAATGCAAATAATGTTTTTACGCCCGTGACTTTTCCTGATGGGCGTCCAAATTTTTTTGATGCCTAAAAATTTTCGCAGCAGTTTCGCCCATCACTATCCTTTAGTCCTGACTGGCTTTCAGTGGACACAAATCCCAGAATTCTCTCTGGGCACACTCAATACACTCGTCTCTTGTGAGGGATTTCTCTTTTCCTCTCCAGTCCTTTGGAGCTCTCTCCAACACAGGGGAATAAAATTCTTTCCCAGGTGCCAACAAACTCCTTCCTGCTCTCAAGGAGGTTTACACGTGGCTCCTCACCCTCCTCCACTCCAGGAGGTATCCAGGGGGAAGCTCTGAGGTGTTGCTCCACACCTCCTTTTAACTATACTTAATTAGCTAACTATTTAGCTACCTCTAGCTTAGGCAGCTGCAAACCCTTACATGGAGCAAGGAATGGAAGCCCACCCTGCTCTCTTCCATTCACTCTAGGGACCCATAATCCATCTTTTCTCAGTAGAGAATGAAACAGCATTTCTTGCTGCAACCACACAGACTTTTCTCTGGAGTTTTCACTTCACCAAACTAACAAAGTTTATGCAAATTGCCCATAGCAGCACCACTATAAGACAGTGTCCAGTAATAAGGACAATAAAGATAAGGGTAGGGAGATGTACTCACAGTTCACCCCAGGTCATGCGTGCATAACATATAGCAGGAATCAAAAAGTTGTGAGTTGTTTCTCCAAAATAATGACCAAAAGTATAATTAAAAGTTCAATTCATTTATTGGGACAAACAGGTGAATGCTGATGCATTTTGTGCCTGTTGGGGCACTTGCTCATAAGCTCGTGAGCCAATGAGTAAGTGCCCCACCAGGCATGAAACGCACCAGGGTTAAAACCCATGTAACAACTTATACATTATTTGCATACCCTTTCTATTGGTTCTAGTGGTTGTGACCACTTCCTGCAGTGCTGTAACAAAGTGCTTTGCAGGGAGGGGCACTTCCTCTTTGGCCTGTAGCAGTTGAGCTGGGCAGTGGATCCATAGAGCCTGGATCCATATGCCCCAGAAGAAGTAGGGGTACAGGGACCCCGTGAACAAGGTGAGCTAGTGTATAGTGTAGCTCCTGTTATAGCACTCAATAGAGAGAGTGAGACTGTGAGGCTAGTGAGGAAGAGCAGCTCAAGCTCCAACTAGGATGATAGAAGGGGGTAGCTCTGCCAAGGCTTTGCTTTGCCTGTAGTGAAGGGATGGCAGTAGTGATGAGGGAATGAGGCTAAGGTGTAACCCTGTTCCAAGTCTGCTTTGAGGGTCCAAGCTACATGAGGTACTGAAATCCTGGAAGGTGATCTCTCAACTCCTTTGGGCTATGCCTAGAGTGGTGTGTCCATATGCTGTCAATGCACACACGTGAATGTACTTGGAGATGTACTGTGGCTACCTATTGTATGAGTATTACAAATCCCTGTGGCGTTTTGTTTTAAATAAAACCTGTTCTACTGTTTTGCAAAGAACCCTTGATGCCCAACTCTATTTTCGTGTGTTTTTGGCAGTAGTGAGTTGTAGATCAACAACTTCAGCACGTGTGTTTCAATTTTTTTCGAAAGCCAATCCTGGGGAAAGAGGGTCGTGTGTAGCCAATGCTCTATCAGTCTAGTTGGCATTTGACTAAATACAGCCAAATAGGTGCTACAAAAAAAAAATAAAAATAAAAATATATATATATATATATATATATATATTCAAATTCTGCGAAGAACCAGCACTCCCATATGTAAAAAGTAGTTTTTTTATTTCTGTTGCATTCCAACGTTTCGGTCCCTATTGGGACCTTTCTCCCTTGAGAAAGGTCCCAATAGGGACCGAAACGTTGGAATGCAACAGAAATAAAAAAACTACTTTTTACATATGGGAGTGCTGGTTCTTCGCAGAATTTGAATATATATATTTTAACCGTGCACCCCAGCAGAAGAAAACTCCATTGGAGTGCATCAGAGTGCGGATACTCATTGGAACCAATATATATATATATATATATATATATATATATATATATATATATATTTATATATATATATATATATATATATATATATATATATATATATATATATATATATATATACCCATCCTTGCATTTTAGGATACATTGAAACTATCACTTACCAGGGGTGATGGTTGTAGTTGGATCTGTAAAAAAAATATATGCTTCTATTTATAAGAAAACCAAAATCTCTACACAGTATTACAACCAACAGCAAAAACTGCAATAACATTTGCAAACAACTTTAAAATCATCAAATGAATATTGAAATTTTGCGTAGAATAATTCTACTAGAATTACATTTTCTTTCATCATGCAGACATTTTTGGGATGATGGAACCCTTTAAAGGGGAAGGAAACCTAGTTGGCGCAAAAACCCTTCCCCCCTCCGGTGTGTTGCCCACCCTCCCCCCTGGCCTACCCGTCCCGCTGGGCAAATGCCCCTAACTTGTTACTTACCCTTCTGCACAGGTCCAGTCCAGGGAGTTCACAGACGCCATCTTCTTCCACGCGATCTTCTTCCTGCTTTGACCGGAGCATGCGCAGTAGGAGCATTTCGCCGGTACGATCTACTGCGCATGCGCCAAAAGTACTTTGTGACTTTTGGCGCATGTGCAGTAGATCCGTACCGGCGAAAAGCTCCTACTGTGCATGCGCAAAACGCCGTTCAAAGCAGGAAGAAGATCGCGTGGAAGAAGATGTCGTCTGTGAACTCCCTGGACTGGACCTGCGCAGAAGGGTAAGTAACAAGTTAGGGGCATTTGCCCAGTGGGACGGGTAGGCCAGGGGGGAGGAGGGAGGGTGGGCAACACACGGGAGGGGGGGATGGTTTTGCGCCAACTAGGTTTCCTTCCCCTTTAAGGCTGGTTAAATGGTTTGCATGTAAGAAGTTGAAAGTGGAGAAAGTGTGCTGAAAATGCAAAGCAACAGTTGAAAACATACAGGGTTCATTTAATTTAGTTTAATTAAATCACTGCTTGAAATGCAAATAAACCATTTGATTAGAATTTCAATGTAGGACATAGAGAGGTTAATGGAGCTGTAGACACATGCATATAACTCACAGTGGAGTCACAAGAAACAGACATTAATACTTTGGCTCTGATTTCCTTCTGTAAATCCAGTAGCTGAAGTGACCCAATTATATGATTCATGGAATATAGCAGTGTAATCATGTCATAAGCCATATTTTATAGGTTACCTGTACTGACATTTAGTCTTTATTTCTTTATTGGCCTTTTTGTTACAATTGCCATTTAATTTTATTATGTTGTTTTGTTTTGTTGTTGTTTTAAATTTTGTTCCATTCTGAACAATATTCCACTGATCTATTGCTATAGCAACTTGTCCTCTATTCACTTTGATGTGGCTTAAAGAACCACTATACCTAAATGTTTACATTTTCCAGATGTACTTGTATCATGGGAGAGGAGCATAATGATTTTCCCATTGCTTTTATCCATCTAGCTGTTATGAAGGTGTAACTAACCCAAACAAGTCATACCTATGTCATCATTTTCTCCAAAGTTAACTGGTCACATTGATCCTTATTACCACCCAAAACCCCTCTCAGGCGTTATGAACCTCCAAAATGTAGTCAGAAGGGAGTGTGGGCTAACAGTCTAAGAAGTGTGGTCTGATATATCTGCATTGTGACTAAGCTAACAGACCCTAAATAGAACTTGGGCTATAAACAGAATTATTTCAGGCCAATTAGTATAACATCAACATAGAGATACCATAATACTATGCCAGTATAGGTATTTCGCTGTACTGAGCACAAGGTTTTAGGTAAATCTAAGGGAGTAGTGAACCTATCTATCTATGTTTTTCTCACCTTAACCTCATGCAGTCCCATTGGGGTTAAGCCAGGCAAGGACTTGGCATGTTTTACAGTTAGGGGGGGGTGCTGTTTCCCTTTCCAGCTTAATGTGTTCCCTGGCAGTTTAATAATAGGCCAGGGGTGTCAGGTTTCCCTAGTTTTTTTTAAAAAGGAAAATCACCATGTACTCAGTTTCATTGAACACCACTTGCTGGAGGGAATGGTTGGTGCTGGAGCCTAAAGTGGAGGTAGGCCTCAGTAGGAGAAGTTGGTATAAGGAAAAATCAGCTTACTATAGGAGTGAAACATAAGGTCAGAGTGCTTAGTTGATCAGCCAGAAGCTCCAATAAGGAGACTAGGAGGGCCAGCAGCCTGCAGTGTCACCCAGCAATGGAAAGGAGTGTTCTATCAGAAAGGTAAGCCACCATGCACTCAGTTTCTTTGGACCCCACTTGCTGGAGGATGTGGTTGATTCTGGAACCTGAGGTGGAGGCCTCAGTAGATGTGGGTGTAAGGAAAAGTCTTTAATAGCTTACTCTAAGGGGCAGATTTATTAAGGGTTGAATTGAAAATTCTAATTCAAATTTTCAAATTTTGTTATGGTCAAAACTTGATTTGACATAATTTGACTAGGGAATTTTCCAAACTGGATTCAAGTTTTTTAAAAAAAAATTGATTTTTTTAAATGTATCATACTTTGACCCTTTAAGAATTCTAATTTGACTATTTGTCACCTAAAACCGGACGTATTCCTGTATAAGTCAATGGGAGAGGTCCAGTGACCAATTTGAAGTTGTTTGCAGCCTTCCTGACATTCACGTTTTTTTTCGAAGAAAAAACTCAAATCAAGTTTGAATTCAATTCGAGTTTTCAGGTCAGTAAAGTTCTTCAAACTTTTACATGGTCGATTTTTTTTTTTATAAATTATCCTCCCAATTGATTTTCGTGTAAAATCAAATTCATTTTAAAAAAAAGTTAAAATTCGACCCTTGATAAATCTGCCTCCCTGAAATATGGGGTCAGAGTAGTTAGTTGAACAACCAGAAGCTCCAATGATGGTTAACTGCCCCCAATGTCACCCAGAAATGTGGTGATTAAGTGGTTTGACTCAAGATTAAGAGGTTCCTATCAGTGCACACAACCTCTGGTTTGTGTAACATAATAATTGTTGCTATTAAAAAGACTAGATGCTAAGTAAAGAGACAGGGGTCATAGCTGGTCCATAATATCACTGTGTGATGTATTATCATCAAGTATTTTATCATAATGGCTCAGATGTTTTTATATGCTTTAAAATCAAATGATTATTCTGACAGCAGTCTTTATTATGTAAATATTACCTTTTTGAGTGATTGGTCCAAGACTAAAAACTGATAGAGTAGTCAGAGTACTTGTACTGGGACATGTCTGAAACAAAGAAATGCTTGTGAAAACACTTGCATTATAAACATTGCCCTGATTTTCACACTCAAATGTATTTTGCATTTGACATAAGTAAAGTTTTCCATTGGCAGAAAAGTCATGTAAACTTCCACTGTGTCCTATAAATTGATTAGTGGGAATACAGAGTATGTACTTACAGGTACACAGCTGGTGCCAGACAACAGAAAGCACAAGTTAAATTCACAGTGCAAGTAGACACTCTTGTAGTTTCCAATGATATTGAAAAGCTGCACCCCAAGTTGTGCCCCAGTGCTGCCGCCATTCGTCATAAGTTGAACTGTTCCATTTTGATAGAGTGAGCATCTTTAAAAAATGACATTTATATTGCAAAGAACATTCTATTATAATTAACTCTTTTTTCAACACATTTGTGTGTAAATAAATAAATAAATAATAAAAAGGGTGAAATAGTACAATAAAAAGGCACCCTTTTTAAAGAACAGGAGGCAGTATATGTTAAAACGCGATAAAATGAATGCAAACCAAAAGCCGTTTATAAAGGCACCATGCTGTGTAAAAGAATGGCATGTAAAAACATTAGACCACACATTCCAAGCTTTGCCATGTAAAATCTGGTGTTACAAAGCTTGAGAAATGCAAAATAAAAATCGGTGTTTGCTATTCCCACTTACCATATTTTACATTGCACTGGAATTTTTTTTATCATTAACATTACTGGGTTAAGCCAGGTCTGAGGTGGCATCAATTAGTGGCATAAATTCCGACATTTGGATGGTGTAAAAAAATAAATAATACACACCTTTTATAAATAACATGGGTCATTTACAAAGTGAAAGGCAGGGCGCACAGTTGCTCTAGCTAAAAGGTCTTCCTCAATTTGGAATGAATTAATGCCTGAATTCTTTGAAAATATGAGGGGCGAGCAATGGGAGGGACATAGGCATGCCACCTATTGCCTGTACCCTATCACCTACGTTGTACAACATTCAGACAAGCAAGTTAGAGAGAGGTTAGTGAGTGGTTGCAAAATGTTTTATTCTCCTTTTATTTGTATAATGTGCAATTCAGGCTAACATGGAAGAGGAAGACAGAAACAATAATTAACTCGGTTGGGGGCAAGGTGGGTGATGCTTGGAGCAAAGCAGTAGACGTTTCAAGGATGGACAGTGATGTCAGGGGATGGAGCTATGAAACAGCAGCTTTTGATTGGCTGATCAGCACATCAATCACTTTCCTGATTTAAAAATACGAACAGGGAGTTTTCACCCAGACAGCCCTTTCAAAATCTGGGCAACCCAAATTTAGTCCCAGTGCTCATTAGCAGGTGGAGAGAAAAGTAGCGATGGGCGAATTTATTCGCCAGGCGCGAATTTGCGCGATTCGCCGCCAGCGAATAAATTTGCGAAACGCCTGCGAAAATTCGCAGAAAAAATGTCAAAAACGAGACGCCGGCGCCGTTTTGTGAATTTTTCGCCGTTTCGTGAATTTCGCGCGTAATTCGCAAATTTTTCGGCGAACCGAAACGGCGCAAATTCGCCCATCACTAGAGAAAAGTAATACTGTGTGTGTGGCCCTGTGTAACAGATTGCAATTATATAGACAAAGGACCACAGTTCCATAGTGGGCTGAAGTTTTGTATGCATGTGTAATAGTGAATAGTCAGTGAGTAGAACAAATTTAAGGAAATTTGAATTGTAATGTAATGTAATGCATTAGAAATGTAATGTTCCAAAATGTCTAGTAACTTTGACAAAGAAGATATTAGACCATAAGCATTTTAAACATGAATAAAACATTTACCTTGTTTCTGGTAACTTTCCACCTAAATATTTTAAATATTACCTATATACTGCAATGTAAACAATAAGATGATATACAAATGAATATCCGGTCCTGTATATCAACCTCTTACCCATTCTGGATCAAGTAATATTTCACTGCATCGCTGACGTTATTCGTTGGAGTAGTAAAGCAGTTTATCGCAACCATGCTGAACGCTGTAGGGTCGCCGTCAGTTATAAAAAGTCCTGCATACAGATAATCTTGGGCAAACAAGGCAGGCTCTCCTTGCATATATGGATTAAGAAATCCAGCATCTTTGTAGAGAGCCATTCCAAATATATACTGTCCGTAGGTACTACTGGAAGCAGACATCAAGCTGAAATATATAAAATAGAATGTGATGCAAGACATAGAATAAGCTCAGAGTGCTTTTGCCATGGGGAAAATGTAAAAAAAAATTACAAAATAAAATATTAAAAACCTTTCAGCTGGTTGTGCAAGGGTCATAAGAGATGATTTCATGCTCAGTGGGTATGTGCAGGAAATATTTAGAAGGTAATTTTTTCCACCAGTAAGTGGTAGGTATATCGAGTTCGAGACTGTAACATAAGTACTGTTTACCTGCAAGAGAAAGCAATAACAAAGGCAACCATTTGTAAATTCATTGTAAGTTCCAAGTACGAATTAAAAATTAATTCATGATTCTCCAGTGCATCATCTTCATGTTATGAAACATAGTGATGTTTATATTATTTTATTTTGGTGACATTTTAATATAGTCAAAATGAGGAAAAGCTGATACAGTGTTGTAAATCTATAGAGTAGTTTGTGCTAGAAAAGACGTGTTGGCCACTGGCTCTCGAGCTTAAATGGGACAATATTGCTTAATTAATTAATTCTAGAATGCATTAACACTTGACAATGTTTTGGAGCAGGCTGGAGTTATCATCCATCAACATTTAGCTGAAGCCACAAGGACCTGGAGGGTTTAGGTTTTCCTTATATTGGCAATTCATATCTTCCTCCAATCATGAGATTGTTTGTTAATCTCTGTGCCATAAGGATTGTCCCACTCACACTGCAGTGCAATATCCTTTACTACTACTACATTCATGTCATCTTTGTGTGTAGCTCTATTTATCCTTGTTTTGGTGAAGCTTTCTGTACTTCCTCCATGTCCAGCAGTGGTATCAACTTTCTACATGCTGGGTACTGAACTCCCCAATGACACTGAACTAACTGTATTTCTGTTAGTTGTTCTGCATATACACAATATTAGTCCTTCAACTTTCTTTGGATTGCTAGTTTCCACATGTGTATTATACACAACTCCATCTAGGTCAAAACCATGTCCCATTTTTGGTCAGTAGAATCCTCGTTGATACATTTTCTTGAATTTATACAGAGAAGCCACAATTTTCCATCCCCGAATAAAGGGGTGGTTGAACTTTCTGTTAAATAGTATGTTACAGAATGGTCAATTCTAGGCAGTTTTTGAAATTGATCATGGTTTTTTATAGCTTTTGAATTATTTGACTTGTTCTTCTGACTTTTTCCAGCTTTCAGATGGGAGTCACTGACCCCATATAATAACAAATGCTCTGTAAGGCTACACATGTATTGTAATTGCTACTTTTTATTAATCATCTTTCTATTCAGGCCTCTCCTATCCATACTGTATATCCCCTAGCAAACAGCTTGCTGAAACTGTAGATAGGACTGCTGCTGGAATGCAGCCACTGGCTCTGGAGTGGCTCTGGAGTTCTGTCTCTGGAAAACCAGTGAACACTTAAAGCCTACTACAGCTCCCAATATTTCAATGCATTCAGTAGTTTGTGGAACAAATCCAGGGCAGCAACTTGTCTGCAAAGTTCTTTATTGGGAAACTGAGTTACACAACATGTTTCGGGCCTACGCCCTTTATCAAGGGCACTTGATAAAGGGCGTAGGCCTGAAACATGTTGTGTAACTCAGTTTCCCAATAAAGAACTTTGCAGACAAGTTGCTGCCCTGGATTTGTTCCACAAACTACTGAATGCATTGAACTATTGGGTATTATACACAGAATACCTGTGGAAGAAGCCAACAACGAAATTTGGTGAGCTTGCTCTGAATATTATATTTACAGCTCCCAATATGCTTTAACCTTTCAAAATATTTTAAAGTATGCTGTGATTTGTTGTGCAGCAAGATTTAAGTAAGCATTAAGTAAAAGTTAAGTATGGATGAGTAACAGTGTTTAAATCCCCTTTAAATTTAGTAATCAGTGATTTATGAACTTTATGTTTAACGTAGCATAAGGTGATCTGGTATTACTTGATTATATTGACCAACAACAAAAAATTAAATGGATATTATAAAGAAAAGGGATTGAGGATGAGAATAGAGTGATTAAGAGCATAAAAATGCAAATAACATATAGAGCTTTGAGGTCCAGTAACAAAAAGCCCATAGGGTTCCAGAGGGATTTAATATTCAGTATTTGTGCAAAGTAGATCTTCTTCCCAATATATAATGCAAAGGTAACATTTTACAAAACCCTGGCTAATCATGGATAATGCCAGTAGAAGTATCCCTTTATTTACGGTATATT